>NC_051392.1:52288050-52311213 GCF_015228065.2 Penaeus monodon
GGCCCCCCGGGGGCCAAAAAAAAAGGGAAAAAAAATCCAACCGGTGGCGAAAACATGGGAATGTTTTTTCTTTCTTGGCACCCCCCCCCCCCTTTTTTTACCCTTTTTTTTTTTTTAACCTTTTTTTTTTTTTCCCCCCCCGGGCCCCATTTCCTCCTTCCCCTCTCTCCTCACTCTCCTCTTCTTCTCTCCCCTCTCCCCCCTCTCTCTCCCCTCTTTTCCCTTTCTCTCTCTCCTTTCCTCCTTCTCTCTTCTCCCCCCTCTCTCTCCCTTTTCTCCTCTCTCTCCCCTCTCCTCTCTCCCCCCTCTCTCCCTTCTCTCTCTCTCTTCCTCTCTCTCTCTCTTCTCCTCTCTCCTCCCCCCTTTCCCTCCCCCCCCCCCCTCCCTTCCCTTCCCCCCTCTCCTCCTGCCCCTCCCTTCCTCCCTCCTTTCCTCCCCCCCCTCCTCCTCCCTCCATCCCCCTCCCCCCTCTCCTCCTGCCGCCTCCCCCCCCCCTCTCCTCCTGCCGCCTCCCTCCCCCCCGTGAAGATCGTTATCGGATGGGATTCCTTCGGTTAATTTTTAATGGTGAAGAGAGCAAAGGCAAACTGTTAACAGACTCTCCTGTTTGCGAACTTCTCGCGTTCCTCCCGTTTTGGATCCCATTCCCCCCTTGGGCCCTTTGTTTTTCGGTGTGTGTTGTGTGTGGTGTTGTGGGGTGTTTTGTGGTGGTGTTGTGTGTGGTGTGTTTTTGTTGTGTGTGGTGTGTGTGTGTTTTCATATGGTGTGTGTAGGCTATATGTGTGTTGTAGTCTATTGTGTGTGTGAGTGTTTGTATTATACTATATGTTGTTTGTGTGTCTATATATGTGTGTGTGTGTATGTCTATATGTGTGTGTGTTTGTGTGCATGTGTGTGTGTGAGTGTGTGTATTTGTGCGTGTGCATTTGTGTGTGCGTGTGCGTGCATGCGTGCGTACTTGCATGTGCGTGTCTGCGTTTATATCCACTTCTCTGATTGATTCCTGGTTGGCGGCTGAGCGGATGGGTGTACGAGGATAAGGAGGAGGAAGATGTATGTGCAGAGCATGCAAATTTTCGGAATGAAGTTTCCATATTGTAAAGGAAGACGAGAAAAATGAAGGGAAATGAAAATTCCGGTATGAAACGGCTTAGGAAAATCGGGGAAGGGGGGGGGGGGCTTAAATGAAAAACTTCAAAGAATTTAAAACGTTTATTTCGGATCCTCTTCTTTAACCCTTTGCCTTTAAATTTAAACTTCAGGAGGTCATCGCACGGAAGGCTGTCGTGTCTTATTTACCTCTTCCTTTTTCTTTCTTCTTCTACTTCTCCTTCTGTCACTTCTTCTTCTCCTCCTCCTCCTCCTTTTCCTCCTCCTCCTCCTCTCTTCTTCTGCTGCTTCTTCTTCTTCTTCTTCTTCTTCTTCTTCTTTTTCTTCTCTTTTTCTTTTCTTCTTTTTCTTCTTCTTTTTCTTCTCTTCTTCCTTTCTTCTTTTTCACCTACGTCTTCTCTTCTTTCCCTCCTCCTTTTCGTTTTCTCAAATCTGTTTATGAATATTTTCGAAAAAAAGTGACAAGTAATAGAAATAATTGGATCGTTTCAGACCTGTCAGATTGTTTTTAATGTCCCGACGAGGGTAAATGGACAAGTAAAGCCTTATTATTATATAAAATCACCTTTTGTAAATAACTTGAGAAAACATGGTCATCGAAGAAAGGATTGGGGGGTAGAGAAGAGTAAGAGGAAGAAATTTGGGTGAAAAGGAGGTAGGGAGGAAAATAGAGGGGGTAGGGAGCGGAAGGGTGCAAAGGTCGAAAAACTGCTTTGACAGAGGTAAGGGAGAGAACGGGAGAAAGAGAAGAATGGAGAGGCAGAAAGGAGAGAGGAAAGAGAGAGAGAGAGAGAGAGGAGAGAGAGAGAGGAGAGAGAAGAAGAGAGAAGAAGAGAGAAGAGAAAGGGAGAAGCAGGGAAAAAAGGTAAAGGGGGGGGGTAGGGAGAGAGAAAGGGGGGGGGGCGGAAAAGAGAAAAGAAAGGGGGGAAAGGGAAAAAAAAAAAGAGGGGAGGGGAAAGGAGAAAAAAAAGAAAAGGGAAAAAGGGGGTTGCAGAGGGTCGTGAGTGTGCATGCGATACAGCTCCTCCGCCAGGTAAATAAACTTTAAGACAAAGAAGGACGAACACCAACAGGCTGCTCCTTTCCTCCTCTCCTTCTCCAGCCCCTTCTTCATTTTTTTTTAGGACTTCCTGTAAGAAACTTGGTTCTGAATCGAGAATGTTTATGTATCCTTGTGGATGTTTGTTTGTTTTTTGTCGGTTTGTTGTTGTAGAGTTTGGGGACGAGTGGTACCTTTTTTCAATAATCTTCTTTTGATAAATTCCATCAGTTGATGGAATGGCTGTTTTTAAGTCTTTTAATAAAAATTTTTATGTATAATGTGGGTTTTAACCCCCCTTTAACCCCCCCCTGTGTTTGGCCTCTGGATATGAAATTTCTCCTCATTGTTTTCGAACGTGACCCGAATATTGGTTTTAAAGAGGGAAGCTATTGTTTTTTTCCTCTTCAAATGAATCGCTCGCGTGTGTTACTTCCTATTACCTTCCCCACCTCCCCCCACCTCCCCTGTTCCTTCTTCCTCCTACCCTTCCCCTTCCCTGTCTTTCTCCCACCCCGTCCCCTCCCCCCTAATTTTTCCTACCCTTCCCCCTTCCTTTTCCTCTTCCTTATCTCCCCCCCACTTTTTTCCTCCTTCTTTTCCCCCTTCTTCCTTCTGCCTTTCCCATTCTCTCCTTCCTCCTCCTTTCCCTTCCCTCCCTCCCACCCTTCGCCTCCCCTCTCCCTTCTTCCGCCTCTCCTCTCCCCACTTCCCTTTCCCTTTCTGTAAGATTCCCCATATCACTACAGGGCTTTGGTGAGATTATTAGACCCCGAAAATCTCGGCCAAATAAAGAATTTAATTCAAAATTTTTATGTAATCCTTCCCTTCTTCCCTTCCATTTCTCTTAATCTCTCCCTCTGAGTCTCTCCATCCCTCCCTCTCTATCCTTATCGCTATCTATATTACCTTCCCACTCTTCTTGACTCCCTCTCCTTACCTCTCTCTACTTTCACATACTCCCCCTCTCATCTCCCTCCGATACGGTACTCCTTCCTCCCTCCCTCCTTCCCCTTTCCTCCCTCCCTCCTTCCCTCTTCTCCCCTTCCTTTCCCTCCCCCTCTCCCCTCTTCTCCCCTTCTTCTCTCTCCCCCTCCCTCCCTCCCTCCTTCCCCCCCTCCCTTCTCCCCTTCCTCTCCCTCCCTTCCGTAACATATAGGTGAATCAGGGTTTAAAACATTCCTGCCGTAGTGCGTGCCGCATTCCCTTAGGGGAGATCTCTCTGCTCCTTTCCCCCCTTTGCTTCCTTTAACTCTTCCCCTGGGAGATTTGTCGTGTCCTGGGGGAAGCTCTGTTCCCCTCTCCTGTCTCTCTCTCTCAATGTCTTACTTTTCCTTTCTCTGTTTGTCTCTTTGCCAACCCTCTTGACTTGTTCCCCCCTTCTTTCCCTCCTTCTCTTCTTCTCCCATCTTCCACCCCCTTCCCCTCGCTCTATCTCCCCTCTCCTCATCATCCTTCCTCCTCATCCTCATCCTCCCTCCTCCTCCCTCCTCCTCCTCCTCCTCCTCCTCCTCCTCCTCCTCCTCCTCCTCTTCTTCTTCTTCCTCCTCTTCTTCTTCTTCCTCTTCTTCTTCTTCTTCCTCCTCTTCTTCTTCTTCCTCCTCTTCTTCTTCTTCCTCCTCTTCTTCTTCTTCCTCCTCTTCTCTTCCTCCTCCTCCTCCTCCTCCTCCTCCTCCTCCTCCTCCTCCTCCTCCTCCTCCTCCTCCTCGTCTCCTCTTCACCCCCACTCCTTTCTTCTCTTCTCCCATGTATGCCCCTTCTCCCTCGTATTCCCTCCCTCCCTCCCTCCTTCCTTCCCTCCTTCCTTCCCTCATTCTCTCTTTTTCTCTCTGTTTTGGATATCAGTTGCATCATTATGGAGTCTCGTTGTGCGGTCGGGTCTTTTAAGATTCATCATTGGGTTCATAAGGGTAGGCTATATTGCATTATTAATGTTGACGCAGCAAGGGCGTAGGATGTTGGGGTAGGATAAGGGAGGGTGGGGGAGAGATTGAAAAAGGAGAGAAAAACTGGAGAGGAAGGGAGGAAATGTGGGACTAAATAGAGAGGGAGAGAGAAAGGGAGAAAGACAGAAAAAAAGAAAAGGAATTAAGCGATGACTGAACATTTGAAGACGGAGGAAATTAGGAAAAGGGGATGAGAATGAAAAAAAAAGGATAGCAAAAGGGAAACAAGAAAGAATGAACATACCAGCGTGAGAGAGAGACGAAACACACCTACTAGACGTCAAAAAAGGAGGAGGTCGCAAGCTCGTAGGTTCATAAGTAACTTTGGCACTAAGCTGTAGTTCCCCTGGCACTCGGTGTCAGTCTTCGGATGAGGCGCCAGCATACACTCCCCCCCCTCCCTCGCTCCCCCCTTTCTTTTCACCCCCCCCTCCCCCCGTCCCGCACATGTTCGCATTCTTTGGTTCGTATGGTAAGCACTTAGGCATGTTTATGTGTTAGCTTTAGATGTACTGGGGATTTTTTTATGATTAAGATACAGATCGGTTTACGGCTTGATTTGTTGGTAAATTATTGGCATTCGTTTGTTTGTATGTGGTGATCTGCATTTTATCATCTTTTTTTGTTGATGGATTAAGTTGCTTTGGGGGGGCTAAGTCGTTTTTTTTTCGAGGAATAAAGAATTCCTTGCTTTTGCCTCGTGGTCTCTCGTTCTCGTTTTTTCACAGCAAGATGAAGGTTGTGAAGTATAATGGCCGGTGCATTACGGAGACCAAGACGAATGGGGAGCAGGTGGGGATGGACGAAGAGAGGGGGGAGGGAGGAAGAGGAATGAAGAGAAACAGGAGAGAAAATATGTGAAGGTTTGACTAAAGGAAGGGAAGGAAAGGGAAGAGTAGTATGGGTAGGAGACAAGAAATGGATGAAGAAGGAGAGGAAAGAAGTGAAATGAAGAGCAACGTGAGAGAAACTAAGTGTGGGAAACGAAAGCGAGAGAAAGGGGACGAGAGAGAAGGTAGGGAATGATGATATTGCAGGAAATTGGAATATGTGATTTTAAATAAAACAGATAAATAAAGCTAAAAGAGAAGAAGAGGAACGTATTTTACAGAGGCGAAAAAAGTATATCTTTGAAGAAAAACAACAACCAAAACAACCAAAAATCTCTCACTGGCGAGAACTCTGTGGTTGGGCAGGGGGGAGGGGGGGAGGCGGAGAGTCAAGTTCATGTTTAAAAGCCTCGCAGGTGGCATCGGTCGAGGGGGGGGGGAGAGGGTCAGAGGTCAAGCTAACGTCGGGTAGGTGTTCATGCGGCTCTCAGGTGGCACGGCGCGTCCCACCTGAGGTCGTAAGGTGCCGTTCGCTCTTGGTTTGTCAGGGGAACGTCTTGCGGTTGTATTTTTTCTCCCCGTAAACTTACGAATTTACTCGAGTGTATTCCTTTCTCTATCTTTATTCTATCTGCTACCATTTCCGGGGGGGGAGGGGGTGAATATGTTCTACCGCCCATGCGTTTATTTATTTATATATTCGTAAATATACATTTGTATTAAGTATAGACATCACATTTATCCCGAATCGTAAAGGAAGTTTAATGCAATCCTCTATATCTGTTTCTTTGTTTACCTTTTGAGTTGTTATTGCCATAAGTCAGACTATACGAGACGTCGCTGACCCGTGTCGCCCTTGAAAGGTCACAAGGGTGAGAGGATGAGATAAGGGTGACAGAACGAAGGGGGAAAGAGGCGGCAGTGGGGGGGGGGAGGTCTGTAGGGTCATCCGGGCCAGAGCGACACCCGTGGTTGACCGCTGCCGCCGCGGGTGTGTGTCGCCGTATTAGGGTGTTGGGAGGGTGCCAGTGCCATTCCCCTCTCTGTGGGTGCCCGCCGTCGGCCGTGATGGATGGAGGAGCGCTAAGCATCTTTAAGAGGCGGAGGGGCAGGGGGGGCGGGGTGAATGAGAGGGGAAAGTATGATAGTGAGGGAGGGGAGGGAAAGGAGAGTGGACGAATGAGAGAGTGAGAATAAGATAGAGAGAGAGAGAGAGAGAGAGAGAGAGAGAGAGAGAGAGAGAGAGAGAGAGAGAGAGAGAGAGAGAGAGAGAGAGAGAGAGAGAGGGGGGGGGGGCAGAAAAATATAAGAGCAAGAAGAGAGAACGTGTGATACATGTATGCAATAACATAAAAAAGAAAATACAACATGAGACCGGAATAGGAAGTGGGAGCATAGTGGGAGGAATAACATAGAATAATGATAAAACAGTACACCATATAAAGCGAAAAACCTTCCTTTGCTACTTCCTTTACATGCCGATAAGAGAATGGTAGATAGTGGTCTGGAAACCAGTGCGGATAATGTGTCGGTGTGTCTCAGAAGATAACGATAGAGGGAAGTTATTAGTCGGTGGCGATAAGTATACTCCGTAGAGGTCATTAGAATCGAGGCAGGTAAATGGTGGACGGCTGGGTGGGTGCCCGTTATGGGAAGACTTATCAGTGCTCACGTTTACCTCTGTGGTGTAATGTAACATGCATCCACACTCACCAAGAGCTGCACACTCATTCTTTCTGTCTGTCTTTCTGACTGCCTCTCTCTCTGTCTCTCTCTCTCTCTCTCTCTCTCTCTCTCTCTCTCTCTCTCTCTCTCTCTCTCTCTCTCTCTCTCTCTCTCTCTCTCTCTCTCTCTCTCCCTCTCCCTCCCTCCCTCCCCCTCCCCCTCCCTCCCTCCCTCCCTCCCTCCCTTCCTTCCTCTCCCCTCTCCCCCCTCCCCCTCTCTCCCTCTCCCTCTCTCTCTCCCCTTCCTCCCTTCCCCCCTTCCCATTCCCCACTTCGCTCCCCCTCCCCCTGTTTCTTGAGGGAATGGAATGACAGTTGTTAATGGAGTGTGAGAGGGGAGATAAGAGGCTCTATGGTTTGATAACGATACAAATCATTGAATTCGATTTCATGTCACGTGTTAATCGTCGGCTTAGTTTTTTTTTTCTCTCTCTCTCTCTCTTAGTATCGTATTCCTCTGTTTTCGCTTTCTCCTTTCGTTCTTTTCTTCTTCTTTTTTTGCCAATTAGTCTGTCTCCCTGATGGATTGTCTTTAGAAATAGGCAAAAAAAAGGAAGAGAACGAGAGAAAAAGTGAAAACGGGCAAAGAAAACCCGCAGATTGATGGTTGTGTTTCCAGTCAGGGTAACCCAGGTCAGCTTCTTGTGATACAGAGGCTGAGGGGGGCAGAAATCTTCTAAGATACGTACGGTCAGCCGTTCTCCCTCTCTTCTCTTTTTTCTGTCTCTCCTATATATCATTCCCTCTCCTTCTCTCGTTTCTCTTCTCTCATTGATTTCTCTCTCTCTCTCTCTCTTTCTCTCTCTTTCTCTCTCTCTCTCTCTCTCTCTCTCTCTCTCTCTCTCTCTCTCTCTCTCTCTCTCTCTCTCTCTCTCTCTCTCTCTCTCTCTCTCTCTCTCTCCTCTCTCTCTCTCTCTCTCTCTCTCTCTCTCTCTCTCTCTCCCTCTCCCTCTCCCTCTCCCTCTCTCACTTTCTATCTATCTATCTATTTCAATCTATATCTATCTCTCTGTTTACCTGTCTGTCTACCTGTGTGGTATAGCCTTTTCGTCAAACAAAGAATTAGTATTGATTACAGGAATCACAATGGTCTAAAATGTACTACTGAAATAAGTAAAAAGAAATAAGTACTGCTTTATCGATTCATTTTTTATGATTGGCAAAAGGCTATTAAGACAAAAAAGAGCGAAATAAAGGGAGGCGGGAAGGGCATAGAAGATCAACAAGGCTTATAACCAGTTGTGGACTTGTGCTCTCAGGCACGAACATGTGCCCCTTCAAGCTCGCGCGCGCAGATGTACTCTTGCGCGCGCACACACACGCAGAGACAGATACACACGCAGAGACAGACACACACACACACACACACGCAGACACACACACACACACGCAGACACACACACACACACGCAGACACACACACACACACACACACACACACACACACACACACACACACACACACACACACACACACACACACACACACACGCTCACTCACTCACTCACTCACTCACTCACTCACTCACTCTCTCTCTCTCTCTCTCTCTCTCTCTCTCTCTCTCTCTCTCTCTCTCTCTCTCTCTCATATTTTATAGACAAAATTTGGAAAGCAGATTAGGTTACCGGTACATAATGACCCGATATCGACCGACCAGAACAAAAAGGCAAGGTCAAGATGAGCAGTTTCAGAGGCTGGGACGGGTAGGGGGAGGAAGATGGGGTGGAAGGAGGAGGATGGTGGGGAAGAGGGTGGAGGGAGCAAGAGGGGAGAGGGGGAAAGAGCAGAGGTTCACTGGCCTTTCATGGGGCGAAGATCTCCCATGCATGACGAGGTATCCTCCCTTACCCTCCGCACTCCCCTCCCCTCTCCTCTTCTCATCTTCCCTCTCTCCCCCCTCTCTCTCCTCTCCTCTCCTCTCCTCTCATCTTCCCTCTCTCCCTCCTCTCCCTCTCTCTTCTCTCCCCCTTCCCCTTTCCTTTCTCCCCCTCTCCTCTTTCCTCTCATCTCCTCTCTCCTCTCCTTTCTCCTTCCCTCCTCTCCCCTCTCAACTCTTCCTCTACCCCCTTTCCCCTTTTTCTTATCTCCCTACTCTCCCCTTTCTCTCTTCTTTTTTCCCGTTCCTCTCCTCTTTCCTCCTTTCCACTCCCCTCTCTCCCCCCCTATCCCCCCTCTCCCCCCTCTCCCACTCTTCCCTTTCCCCCCGCTCTCCTCTTCTTCCCTCCTCTCCCCTTCTTCCCTCCCTCCCCTCTCCCCTTTTTCCTTCCCTCCCCTCTCCCCTTCTTCCTTCCCCCTCTGCCTTCCCCTCTCCCTCCCCTGCCCCTACTCTTCCTCTCTCCCTGCTTTTTCCTATTGGTCAGCACCCTGTCTCGCCGGCTGGGCGTTCGGAAAGTGACTTCGCTGACCCGATTTTAGGTGGGGTTTGATGACTTCTTGTCACGAGTGTGTAGCGTGGCGTAAAAGTCTTTTTCTTTGCTTTTGATTTTACCTCTAATTTTATCTTGATTGTATTTTGCAGTATACTCTTATTTTTTTCGTAATTGCATAATGTGCGATAGCTTCGCTTCCTTGATTATTTTGAAGCGCACACTCGCTTTTTCTCACTCACAAATATACAATGAATACGTGCATGTGTGTACTTATGCGTGTACGTATGTGACATGTGCGATTATGTTTATGCACACATCCCTGTATCGCATTATGCGTGATCATGTCGGTTTGTAGCTTCATGAGCTTCATTTATGAGCTTTCTACGGCCGTCTACAAACACGCTCCACGAAGCTTAGGCCGGGGGGGAGGGTTGTTTACACAGGCGTGCGCGCGTGGCCGTGTGTGTACGCAGGATTTACACCTTATGTGTATGTGTGTATATGTGTGCGGGTGCAGGCGAATTACCAGGCGTGCGTGACACTTCCTGCATACTTTGTGATTTTTTATTGTTCTCTCATTGTTTAGGCAGACGTGTAGAGCACCCCTCCTGCCCTCGACTCCCTACTGCCATGATTCACCCCAGCGCCATTTTCGTGTATATGTGTGGTTGGAGAGACAGACAGACAGACAGAGACAGACAGACAGAGACAGAGAGAGTGGCAGACCAGAAACATACAGAGACAAAGAGAATGTGTGTGTGTGTTTATGTTTATGTTTATGTTTATGTTTGTGTTTGTGTGTACGTGCGTGCGCCGCCGTACTTGTGTGCGTGCTTCCAAACGTGTTGTGTTTATTATCTGTGTGCTTGTAAGCCTGTGCGCCCCAGCATCTACACCGACGCCGCATGTGTTATGAAAAGGGGAGCTATTTTGGCGTCGTCTTGCTGTGTAGACCTGGCAACAGCTGTCATGGGGAGCCGTGACTTTTGCCACCTGGCTATGTCAACTCGGCCAGGTAGCCCGCGTTTCATTGGCTACTCGCGCCCTCTGTTTGTCGTTTTGAATATGTTTAACCACTTACCGGGTACCTGTGTGTGTCCTTTGTTTTAGGTCGGCCTTTCATGTAGCAGTGTTTAAGTTACAAAAGTTAGTGGTTTTGTATGCGGTTCATGCGTGCTTGTTTGTTTGTTTGTGTTTCTGTGTCGTGTGTGTAGTTGTAAAGTGTTCTGTTGTTGAACTTGTAGGCTGATTAAACTTTTTGCTTTTCTTGTTTTCTGTCTTCATTAGGATTGTCTCCACATTGCGCAGTTATTTTCATTATCTTAGTAGTAGTTTATGCACTTTATTTCATTTTACTTGAAACCCATTTCCACATAATTAGACGATTTTCTGTTACACCAGCTGACGCAAATTCATCAGTTGTTCTCCCTCGCCCCGGCACTCTGTTTCTCTCGCTGTCACTTTGGGTCTCCGCTACGTTGTCACAAGCTCACTACCCCCTCTGTTTCCCTCTGCTATTTGTCTTTGCACACACACACACATACGTACACGCATACACTCATGCACATGCGCATGTACACACATACACATGCACACGCACTTACATTAGCACACGCATTCACATACATATATAAATACATACATACATACATATATACATACATACATACATACATACATACATACATACATACATACATACATACATACATACATACATACATACATACATACATACATACATACATACGTACATACATAAACGGCCCTCTCTCATACTCACACACACATTTATAAATATGCACATAGAAACACATGTCAGCTTGGCTCGGTATTAGATTTTAGCATCTTTCCATGCGCTCTCACACTCGTCTCATTTTTCTATTCACAAATAATGTAATTTCCTTTTGGTTTATCTTTTATCACTCGTTTCTATTTAGAAAGCACGTCCCTCCCCCCTCCCCCCATTTTTCTGTCATACTTACCAAAGCATATTTATTGCTTACATTAAACACAAAGCGTAGTTTTTTCTTTTCTTTTTCTTTTTGTTGGCCTTAAATAAAGGAGGGAAAAAGAGCATTCCACTTTGCCGCATCTCTGTAACGTAATTTACATAATCTTCATTAAAACATTTTTTTTTCTGGGGGGGGGGGTCTATTCATGACTTCTGGCGGAAGAGAAGGGGAAGGAAAGGAGATAGGGAGACGGAGAAGAGATGGGATGAGATTTGAAAGGAGGCATTTAGAAGATCGGAGGAGAGAGAGAAAAAGAAGAGAGAGAGAGAGAGAGAGAGAGAGAGAGAGAGAGAGAGAGAGAGAGAGAGAGAGAGAGAGAGAGAGAGAGAGAGAGAGGAGAGAGAGAAGAAAAGAGAAGAGAAGAGAGATGAAAATGCAGATATCGTTTCGAAGGATAGACGTGAAAGACATGAAGAAGCTTGAATATAGGAATTGATGGATATTGTATAATAAAAATATTGAAAGAATGTGGGATGAGGAGTGGGAGAGGAAAGAGAGGAGAGGGAGAAGAAAAGGAGAGAAGGAGGAGTGGGAGAGGGAGAAGGAGAAGAAAAAGAGAGGAGGAAAGAGAGAAAGACGAGAGGGAGAGGGAGAGGGAGAGAGGGAGCTGGAGGGGATGAAGGTGGGCAAGGACCGGCGGTCGTGGAACTGCTCAAACTAAGTCCTTCTTGTAGGGAATAAATTAGTAGGTTGGGTCGTCGTTGGCTTGCCGGATTTTACGTATGGCAGGATTTACGAGGAACGTAACCACCTCCGTACCTTTGGAATGCTGGCCGAAAATTACCTGCGAGCGGTTCTATAGTTGGCTGTTTTTTTAGAGGGAGAGGGAGAGGGAGAGGGAGAGGGAGAGGAAAAAGGAGGAGTAAGGGAGAATAAGGAGGAGAAAGAGGAGCAAGGAGAAATGGAGTGAGTGAGGGAGGGGGGGTCCTTAGCAACTCGCGGTGGCTGAGAAGCGCAGAACTTAAGGGCTTTAATTTATCACTGGAAGGGGAAGGGGAGACTTTTTCGAGGTAATATGAGGTGTTTATTAGCGGGAGGAGCGTAATGAGACCTGTCCATTACACACACACTGACTGCTCGTACTTGGAGCATTGGGCTGAAAAGTGAGACCGAGAACGGGACAAGACAGATTCACACAGATAGACACGCAGATAGATACATAGACAGGCACACAGGCAGATAAATGGACAGATAAAGAAGTAAAGTGCAAGACAGACGCGGAGGATGACATATAAAGGGAAGTGAAGCGGAAACTGACGAATGGCAGACGACGCTTTGATTAACCGCATTGCCTGCCTTTACCCCAAATCCGTTTCCTGTGAAAGCACAGAAGCGCCGCGGGACTCCCGAATCGGCGCCGGCGGGAGGTCACAGCCCCGACGGCGAGGGGATGGGCGCCGTTGCTGTCGGTCGCGGGCGTCGGGAGAGCAAGCGAGCGGGCGTCGGGGGGGCGTTTTGTATGCATAGGTCGTCTCAGTTGTCGTAACGACCCCGCCAAAGCACAAAGGCACTTGCGTCATGAGCACTCCCGCGCCGCTCGGAATGCCGGATCCTTCGCAGTAATGGCGTTTTACTCGCGTTTCGTTTTATTGAGGTTCATGGCGGTTGAATTCCTTGCCTCGGTTCAGGTTCTTGCTTCTCGTTTTTTGCTGTTGTATTTGTTGTTTTTTTTTGTGGGTGTAATTTTGCGTTTAGGTCTAGTATGTATTAAAACGAACGTTAATTAGAGAATATGAATTTTTATTTGCATACGTTAAAGACGCACATGAGTTCACATGCGTGCACATGCATATCCCGCAGAATATACACGTCTCCTCTCTCTCTCTCATCTCTTCTCTTCTCTTCTCTCCTCTTCTCTCCTCTCTTCTTCTTCTTCTTCTTCTTCTTTCTTCTTCTTCTTCTTCTTCTTCTTCTTCTTCTCTCTCTCTCTCTCTCTCTCTCTCTCTCTTTCCCTTTTCCTCTTTCTCTTCTCTCTCTCTCTTTCTCTTTCTCTTTCTCTTCTCTTTCTCTTTCCTCTTTCTCTTTCTCTCTCTCCTCTCTCTCTCTTTCTCTCTCTCTCTCTCTCGCTCCTCTCTCTTCTCTCTCTTCTCTCTCTTCTCTCTCTTCTCTCTTTTCTTCTCTTCTCTTCTCTTCTCTTCTCTCTCTTCTCTTCTCTTCTCTTCTCTTCTCTTCTCTTCTCTTCTCTCTCTCTCTTCTCTTCTCTTCTCTTCTCTTCTCTTCTCTTCTCTTCTCTCTCTCTCTCTGTGGATAGACGGATGGATATAGATGTAGATTGATAAGTGAATAGATTCAGAAATAGGCAGATTTACGCATATGAACATATAGATATATGCGTTGGCAATACGCATACGCACATACACACAGACATGGACATTTCTACCTATTTCTATATGGCGAGACTTTGTAGATATATGGAGCGGCCCACGAGGACGGAGGGTGAGGAGGGGGCGTGGCCAGTGTTGATCCTAGGATGGGGGGAGGGGCGTTTTACCATTTTGTCTATGTATTTATGCATAGGGATTTTGCCTCACGTATGTTTTTTACAAGTTTCTACGCGTGTTTGATAGGCTTTTTTGTGCCTGTAAGAGAGAGAGAGAGAGAGAGAGAGAGAGAAGAGAGAGAGAGAGAGAGAAGAGAGAGAAGAGAGAGAAGAGAGAGAAAGAGAAGAGAGAAAGAGAGAAGAGAGAGAGAAAGAGAGAAGAGAGAGAGAAAGAGAGAAGAGAGAGAGAAAGAGAGAAGAGAGAGAAAGAGAGAAGAGAGAGAGAAAGAGAGAAGAGAGAGAGAAAGAGAGAAGAGAGAGAGAGAGAAGAGAGAGAGAGAAGAGAGAAAGAGAGAGAGAGAGAGAATGAAAGAAAGAAAGAGAGAGAAAGAGAGATAGTACTACTTTTGGTTGCCTCCCGTTTAAGCAGTACAAGGACTGTGCAGGCCTATCACTGTCGGCAGTTGTGCGTTTAGCCATAGGCCTAACGGAGCGAGTCGCGAGGAGGGCAAGAGAGTGTCTCCATCATCTCGCACAGCCGCTTAAACAGAGGTAAAGAGAGGAAAGGCCTACCTGCCAACGCGCGAGTAAATTGAGACGTGGCGTAGTACAGAGCGGCTGGAAAAGGTCCGGGAATCGTGTAGAGGAGGCTGCGAGGGGAGGGGAGGGGAGGGTAATAAGGGAGAGGGGGAAGGTATCTAAGGGGGAGGGGGAAGGGTATCTAAGGGAGAGGGGGAGGACCTGAGTGAGGGTTAGGAAGGGATTCGGAGGGTGAGGGAGTTGCGTTAGGGGGGAGGTTGGAGGGAGAGGGGGGGTGAGGGCCAGCTAAGGCCGCCACGCCCCCGGGGTATCGATCGCGGCACTACGGCGCCTTGAGGGGGGTCCAAGGGCTTTCTCCCCCCCCCCTTCCCTCCTTTCATCTCGCCGGATGGTGCCCTTCGTCACCAGAAGGTCTTGTCCTCCTTCCCCGGGTCCATCTGCTCCACTTCCTCCTCCTTTCTTCCTCTTCCTGTTTTCCTCCTCCTCCTCCTCCTCCTCCTCCTCCTCCTCCACCTTCTCCTTTCTCCTCCACCTCCTCCTCCTCCACCTTCTCCTCTCTCCTCCTCCTCCTCCTCCTCTTCCTCCTCCTTCCTCCTCCTTCCTCTTCCCCCCTCCTTCATTATCATCATCATCATCATCTCGTCTCCTCCTCCTCCATTTTTTCTCTGCCTCCTATTCTTTCTCCCAATCCTCCTACCTTCCTGTATCTTCTTATTTTCTCTTCTTCCTCCTCGTCTTTCTTCCCCTCCTCCTCTTATTCATCTTCCTCTTCTCCAATTTCTCCTCTTCCTTTGGTTCGTCTCCCTCCTCCTCCACTGCCACTACCACCATCACCATCATTATAAGTATCACCACCATCCTCCTCCTTTCCTCCTCCTTCTCGTCATCATCATTATTATTCTCCCCTTCATCATTATCCTCCTCTTCCTCCTATTTCAAAACATAATTATTTTCATTCTCTTCCTCGTTGTCATCACGAAACTCGCTCTCCCTGTTAGTATTATTTTGATATAGTATTCTGTTATGCTCTTAATTTCTCCTCTCCCTTCCCTTCTCCGAGTTAATTAATGTGCCATCTCTCATATTCGTTCCTCTTCGTTCCCTTCATCCAACTTCTGCTGTTCCTCTATTTATACTTTTCATTCGTTATTCTTGGCCCCCCCTTTCAACGTTGTTCTCTGCTCTCTTCATTTTTCCCCCTTTTATCACCATTCCTCTTCGCAGCCTTCGTGTTTCATCAGCGTCTGTCTCGTCCCTTTTTTGGGCTCGATGTGTTTTCTGTTTGCTTGTAGTTTCTCTTTTACTTGTAGTCTTGTTCCTTGTTCTGTTGCTCCGTCTCTCTTTTTCTTTCTTTCTTTTTCTTTCTTTCTTTTTCTTTCTTTCTTTCTTTCTTTCTTTTCTCTCTCTCTCTCTCTCTCTCTCTCTCTCTCTCTCTCTCTCTCTCTCTCTCTCTCTCTCTCTCTCTCTCTCTCTCTCTCTCTTTATCTCTCGCTCTTTCTCCTTCTCTTTCTCCACTCCTACTCTCACCTACCATGTTTGCATTTGTTTTTTTTACCGCCGAAGTGATGTCCAAGTACAGTTTATTCTGCCTTTCAAGATAGCTTGTCCATTTGTCCCTTCCCGTCTTTTTCCCCTTCTCCATCCTTTGTATTTCTCTCTATTCGCCCTTATTTTCCCCTTGCTTCTTTGCTCCAATATTCGTCTTTATCCTCGTACATTTCTCCTGACTAACTGATTGACTGACTGAATGCCTCTCTCTGTGTCTCATTCTCTCTCTCTTTCTCTTTCTCTCTCTCTCCTCTCTCTCTCTCTCTCTCTCTCTCCTCTCTCTCTCTCTCTCTCTCTCTCTCTCTCTCTCTCTCTCCTCCCTCTCCCTCCCTCCCTCCCTCCCTCCCTCCCTCCCTCTCCCTCTCTCTCTTTTATTTGACCCAATGTTCCGAATATATATATATATATATATATATATATATATATATATATATATATATTTTATATATATATACATTTTTTTCATAAACCTTTCTTATAGATCTATTCCTGTTTTTCATATCTTATCCTATCCAATGTCTCCTTGTGTTTTCTTGGTGCTGCCTTTTCTTCCTCCTCCTTTTTTCTTCTTCTTCCTCCTCCTCCTCCTCATTTTTTTTCGCCTCATTATTGTTGTTATTATTTCTTCTCTCGTCGTCGTCGTCCTCCTGCTTTTTCTCTGTCTTTTCCTTTTTCCTTCCTTCCCCCCTCTTATTTGACCCCAACTCCAGCCCTCCCTCACGGCCGTGGAAGCGAAGGGTTGGAAATTGCCTCTTTGGATTACCTCCTCCTCAATTTCCTGCTTCTTTCGCGAGGATTAGGACTCCGGAGGGACGCCTCCTCCTGTGCCTCCTCCTGTGCCTCCTCCGCCGTCGCCGTCGCCACCGCTGCCGCTACACCCGGGAAAATTTCTCACTCGCGCGGCGTCTTGTGACCGACGTGGTGGTGGTGGTAGTGTATATGCTATTGATCTTTATGATGGTGGTGATGGAGAGGTTGGTGTTGGTGATGTTGGTGGTGGCTATGTTGATGGTAGAGATGGTGTGACGGTGGTGGTGTTATTGTTGTGCAGAGAAAATGTTTTTTTTTTTTTTTGCTATTTTATCATTTTGCTTTTGCCTGTCTTTATTCGTCATGTATGTTTTCCCGCCTGCCTTGTGTCTCGCCCGCTGCCTCTCGTACCTTCTGTTTGTTAAAAAAAAAGAAAAAATAATGATAATAAATAAATAAATTTAGTGATTACAAAAATGATGATATTTATCAAGGATATACATTTCACTGCTGTTCGGGGCATGTATTTATTTACGTTCTCTTTATTACAGGTAAGACCTTCCCCCCACCCCCCATGATGGAGGTTGCAGGCTCTTGTTGGAGGTAAGACCCGATGAGGGAGAAGGTGAGGAGTAGGATTAAGGGAGAAGAGAGAGGCGTGTTAGGGTTGAAGGAGAAGGGAACGGGGGAGAGAAGAGAGATTACGGTAAGAGAGAAAAAAAAACATGAAGAAGAAAGTGAGGAAGGAGTAGAGAGAGAAGAGGAGAAGAGAGGAGAAGAGAAGAGAAGAGAAGAGAAGAGAAGAGAAGAGGAAGAGTGGGAATGAGAGTGGGAGCGAGGTAGGGAGGGAGGAAGGAAGGGTGGGAGAGAGGGAGAGAACTTGACACCAATAAACTTCCTCAGGATGTTGCAGACAAGTCGTTTGGGGGGAGGGGGGGTGGGCGGTGTGAGGTGATGAGTGTGGGGGGGTAGAGCAAAGTCATGGTCAAGATGTTGAGTTTTTATCTGTTTTTAAGACCGGTTACTTGCACTGTTCTGGCCAACATCTGCTGCAAGAAAATGTGTTTTATGTCTCTCGAGGGCTGTCGATGTATTAAAGGCTCTACTTAAATTTAGGAAAAAAATCTTAACGGATTTTGATATGTGTGTGTTAATGACGATGGTAGTGAGGAGGATTGTGATGATAATCGTAATGATAACAGCGACGCTAATAAAGAATGTAGAAATAAGGATGTGATAATAATAAATCAGAGATCCGGGTCAGGAGACGGTCTCGAGTTGCAAATTTTCCCGAAGCAAACTTTTTTTTTTTTTCGTCGACGAAGAAAAATCAGCGCAACGAATCGCACGCAATCCCCCGTAAGCAGTAGTCGGGTGTGCTTCCCGGGGCTGATTGGGTAAGATTTGCAGTGTTTATGGAGGGTTGGATCCCCTCTGGGTCGAGTGGAAGGCGGGGTGGAAAGACGGCGGTTGAGGGGGTTACAGGGATGGGGAGGAGGGTGGGGTTAGAGGGATGGGGAAGAGGTTGGGGTTAGGGGATGGAGAAGAGGTTGGGCGTTAGAGGGATGGGGAAGAGGTTGGGGGTTAGGGGATGGGGGGAAAAGGTTGGGGTTAGGGGATGGGGAAGAGGGTTTGGGGGTTTGGGGATGGGAAGAGGGTTTGGGGGTTTGGGGATGGGGAAGAGGTTGGTTTAGGGGATGGGGAAGAGGTTGGGGTTAGGGGATGGGGAAGAGGTTGGGGTTAGGGGATGGGGAAGAGGTTTGGGTTAGGGGAAGGGGGAAGGGGGGGTGGGGTATGAGGGAAATAGGGGAGGGGTCCGAGGGTAGAGGAGAGAGGGTTTGACGGTATTTTAAGTAGGAGGAATGTTTTGATTTTTAAAAAATTTCTGAATTCTCATTTTCCTATTTCCTTTCTCTTCCTCTTCCTCCTTCCTTTCTCTTCTTCCTCCTCCTCCTCCTTTCTTTCTCCTCCATCCCTCCCTCCCTCCCTCCTTCCCCTCCTCCTCCTCGCCTTCCCTCCCTCCTTCCCTCCCTCCTTCCCTCCCTCCCCTCCTCCTCCTCGCCTTCCCTCCCTCTCTCCTCGCGAATCAATTTGCCTAAAAGCACACGAAGACCAAGTGCGCCCACCAGAGATATGATAAAGAGATACGCTATCAAAGGGCTACGACGTCTCAGCGACAGTCCGCTCGTTTGTCCCTCCCTCCCTCCTTCCCTCCCTCCCCCCCCCTATGCATGGTTGTCTCTTACCTTCCCTCCCCCCTCCCCCTCCCTCCCTCCTTCCCTTCCCTCCCTCTCTCTGTTCGGTTGTTTTCCCCCCTCCCTCTACTCGGATATCTACTTCCTCTTCCTCCTCCCCTTCCCCCCTCCCCCTATTTGGATGTCACTGCCTTCCCCTCCCCCTCCCCCTACTCGGATAACCCCCCCCCCCCCCGCATGGTTGTCTTACCCACTAACATCTCTCTCTCTCTCCCCTCTCTCTCTCTCTCTCTCTCTCTCTCTCTCTCCTCTCTCCTCTCTCTCTCTCTCTCTCTCTCTCTCTCTTCTCTCTCTCTCCCCCCCCCCTCCCTCCCTCTTTCCCTTTCTCTTTCCCTCTCTCTAACTCATCATTCTCTCTCCCTCTCCCTCTCCATCCGCATGCCTCCCCACGCACCCTGCACCCTCCCTGCCCGCCCGATTTGTGCGATGTGATTTAAAGAAAGAAGGAAGGAAAGAAAGAAAAGAGGAGGACTGTCCTTGTCTTGAATTTTTTTTCTATTTTTTTCTCTTTCAGTTTTTCTTTGGAAGCGATTGTCGCCTTTCGGGTTTTGGTTGAGAATGAAACTGCCGGGCTCTTTGTGGAATGGAAATCGGAATATGAACAGGAGGAGAAGAAAAGGAGAGAGAGAAAGAGAGAGAGAGAGAGAGAGAGAGAGAGAGAGAGAGAGAGAGAGAGAGAGAGAGAGAGAGAGAGAGAGAGAGAGGGAGATAGAGGGAGAGAGAAAGAGATGGGTGGAAGTCAATCATAATATCATTTAAGCAAACAATACGACTGTTAAGATGTTTATTCAGTTATTTAGACAGTCAATTATTTAGTCATCAGTTTAGTTCACCATCCAATCATCCAGTCAGTCGATCAACTAAGTAATCAGTCGTTCTGTCAGTCAATGAGTCTTCTTTTCTGGCCTGTCAGTCAGCGGCGGAAGAAAGCAGAGAAAACGCAATAATAGAGAATAGAGACTGAAGACTAGAAAACTAAAGGCGATAGAAAAACGAAAGACAAGAGGAGGGGAGGGAAAGAAACAAAAGATAAAAAACGAAAAGAGAAAGAGACGAAAGACAAGATGTAGAGAGAGAAAGGAACGAAAGAGGAGAAGGGGAGGGAAAGAAACGAAGACAGGATGAGAAACGGAGAGAAGACGCAATCATTTTAATTGCTGTTAGCTTGCAGTTTCGCGGCAAATGTTACGTGGGAACATTAACGCTGGAATTATAAAATTAATGACGGTTTTAAAACGCCGGTTCGAGCACTCCTTTTGCAAGAGATAATTAAATAAGATAACGGAAGCGATAAGAAGTAAGGGAGAAAGAAAAAGAATGAGAAGAGAGGAAAAAAGTATGCATTTTGTTTGCAAAACTGCCGGAAGGTAGGAATAAAAGCAATAATTTTCCGGCGTGACAAACAGAGAGAACTTTTTTGTTGATTTTTTTCTGTGTGCTCTTTTCAATTAAATTTCAGTCGGTAGAAGGAATAAACTCGAAATTAAGTAAATCGACGCTTAATGGGCCGTAATGACTGAAAATAGCGGTGATTTTTGCCCCCATTGCCTGTGGCGGGTGTCAGGTGGGCACAGGTGGTAGGGGAGGGGGAGAGAGATGGAAAGGAGGGAAGGGAAGGAGAGAGAAGAGGAAGAGGGAGAGGTAGAGGAGGAAGGAAAGAGAGAAAAGAGGCAAAGGAGGAAGGAGAGGAGGGAGTATGGAGAGAAAAAAAGAAGTAGGGAGGGAGAAAGAGGAGGATGAGAAGCAGCGGCTCGTTAGGGAGAAAAGGGTAGGAGGTAAAAAGAGAGAGAAAGAGGAGGAGGAAAAATAATGAAACTTAAAAAAAGACCATATTCGAGAGGAGAGAAGGGAGATAAGAGAAAAGAGAAGAGAGAGAGAAAAAAGAGAGAGAGAGGAAAAAACCAGCTTCGAAGATCCAGGTCAAACTTGTTATAGTCACTTAATTCACCTGTAATTACAAGACAATTGGATCAAGCCCTTATTTATTCACGCCCTGACAGGTAGGGGAGGGGTGGGAGGGGCGGGGGAGGGGGTTGATATCATTATTATGGATGATTTCGGAAAAGTTGAGTTCACTTGACTGAGGGGAAAGGGGAGAGAGAAGAGAGGGGGAGAGAAGGGGGAGATAGAGGAAGATGTGATGACGATTTTGGGTATTTGAAGTGGACGATCTTTTAGCTAGTTCTCTCTCTCTCTCTCTCTCTCTCTCTCTCTCTCTCTCTCTCTCTCTCTCTCTCTCCCTCTCTCTCTCTCTCTCTCACTCATTCACTCTCACCCTCACTCTTTTCTCCCTCTCTCCCACTTCCCCCTCTCCCTCCCTCCCTCCCTCTTCCCCTTTCCATCTCTCACTTCCCTCCTTCGCTTCCCTCCCCTTCCCCTATCCTCTCCTTCTTTCCCTCTCTCTCATTTTCCTCCCTCGCCTCCCTCTCCCTCTCCTCCTCTCTCATTTCCCTCCCTCGCCTCGCTCTCCCTCTTTCCCTCTCTCATTTCCCTCCCTCGCCTCGCTCTCCCTCTTCCCCTCCTTCGCTTCCCTCTCCCTCTTTCCCTCTCTCTCATTTCCCTCCCTCGCCTCGCTCTCCCTCTTCCCCTCCCTCGCTTTCCTCTCACTCTTTCCCTCTTTCTCATTTCCCTCCCTCGCCTCGCTCTCCCTCTCCCCGCCTCGTGGGTGTTGACCAGAATCATTAACCTCCGCAAAAGCCCTGAGTCACCGAGGCACGTAATCCGTCAAGAACGAACGGTAAAGTTTTCGTCTCGCACCAACGGAGAACATGGTGGGGGGCGGGTGGGGGCGGAGGGGCAGGGGAGTGGGGGAGAGGGGGGGAGATAAGAAAAAAATTGTTATAAATAAAATGGAAATAAAAGTCTAGAGCACTTGCCGTAACGGTCATCGGCGACAGTCAAGGACAGACGGAATTCCGGTGATTTTTTTTTTTTTTTATGTTTAGATTTTTCTCTTTTCTTGTGGTGTTTCAGCATCGTTTTTTTTTTTTTTTTTTTTTTTTTTTTTTTATGTTAGATTGAGTGCGAGATGCTTGCAGGGGTTTACGTGATCTTGAAAGAAGTGCTTGAAGAAAATCAGGAAACTGGCTGCCTTTAAAATTATTTATTTTATTTTATTTTATTTTATTTCTGCTATGTTAACTGTACCTGTCTGACCCATGACGCACACAAAAAAACGTTATAATTAACAGCTGCATGACCTGATATTACGTAGGCTTACTGTAATCTGATAAAAAAAGATTACATGTTCCGTTGCTTGGTTGCCCAACGAGTGATTACATAAACAATGAACGAATGACTATGTGAACGCGTTTGCAAATGAATGAATGAATGATTAATGAATAGGTTTGCGAGCTGCATGAATGCATTTCCATAGTCGTGTTTGCATTTGCTTGCATATGCATTTGTCTTTCGGTGTCTCTTTGATAGCGGATCATCGTTGAGATTGTGTGTACGTGTGTGTTTCCTGGAGCTTTCATATACTACGAGCTAGCTAAAGCACAGTCAGACGGTGGAATCAATTATATATCTGTTTTATATCTATCATTTATAGTCTACTGTATATCTACTCTGTGTCTCTCATATATAATCTGTAATCTACTACATATCTATTATTTATCTATCATATATATTCAATTATATATCTACTATAAATATCTATCATATATAGTTTGACGCTGTAATCTAATAATCTATCATACGTTGCACACTACCCGTTTTCGTAAGCAACTATAAATCTGCAACATAAAATCTACAAACTGCCCTACATCTTGAGGGACATTTAGGAAGCGACTCCGCGGGCGACGACTGTGCAATGCTTTTTACGTATTGACGCTCGGCGGACCAGCGACTGGAAGGGAAGAACGAGAGGAGGAAATGGAGGAGGAAAGGAGAGAGAAAAAATAAGGAAGAGCGATTAGGAGGAAGAGTGATTGCTGGAGGGGAGAGAGGGGAAAAAAGGGTTGCGATAGGTGGGGGAGGGGAGGGGGGAGGGAGAGAAAGAGAGAGAGAGAGAGAGAGAAAGAGAGAGAGAGAGAGAGAGATTAGATGAGGTGGAAAGATCTGGTGATAATCAGGCATGGGAGGGGATATTTGCCGAGCATATGACAGGAAGAAGGGGAGGGAAGAAGAGAGAGAAAAAGAATAAGAGGGGAAGTGAGATCGGAATAAGTGATTAAGTATGTGTGTATGGAACTGCATGTGGGTGCCTTAGACTCAGTCAGAAACTAGACACACACAAAGAACACGGAGGGTAAAAAGAAATAAAAGAAGATAAAAAAAGGGCAAAAACAAAAGACACGAGACAGCGTATGACCCCCCCCCCCCTCTCCATCGAGTTCCAGCCCATGGACAGTCCCATCAAGACCTGAAAGAAGGCGGCGGAGATCATCATCTTAAGCCCGTGGTTCTCGGAAGTTCAGGAGGGGGGGGGGGGAAGCCTCGGTCTCCCGTCCTCTCGATGCTTCCCGTGGCCGCCTTGTTTATCTCGAGCCTCGCGGGAAGGGGCGAAAGGGGCTTTTTTCAGGTTTCGCGTGGGGGTGAAGGAAGGGGGCGAGG
>NC_051392.1:52311313-52326313 GCF_015228065.2 Penaeus monodon
GGTAGGCTTTCTTTCCCTCTTTTTTTTAGTTTTTTTTTCTTCTTTTTTTCCCTCGTTTTTATTTCTCGCCCCGTTTTTGTTTTGGTTTTTTTTTTTTTTTTCCCCCGCTCTTTTTTTCGCCTTCCGACAATATACCCGAAAGTTTTTTTTTTTTTTTTTTTTTTCCATCTTATTTTTGACAGTATTCTATTTTCTAGTTTTCTAAAACTTTCCTCTTTACCGGGTTCTCGTGATTGGAAATTGACGTGTTTCCCCATTTAGTTGTTTTAACTTTTTCCTTTTTTTTTGTGTGTGTGCATTTTTTGCCAATGTGAAAATACAGTATTTCTCTACCATTATTTGCACCTGTTAGCTCCTTCAGGTGTATACTTTTAAGCGAATAGCGTGTGCGTGCGTGTGTATGTGTGTACAAATGCACTTTCACTCTTTGTTTTCCTTCTCTCTCCCTCCTTCTCCTCTCCTCTCTCTTCTCTCTCTCTCTCTCTCTCTCTCTCTCTCTCTCTCTCTCTCTCTCTCTCTCTCTCTCTCTCTCTCTCAAGGAATTTCCAGATTTCTTGTTTCAAGGAATAATTCCGATGAGTGATTTGTGTGAAGTGGTTGCGTGGGGGGAGAGAAAAACTTTTTTTTTTGGGGGATGAAAATTTTGGTCATAATATGTTTTTTAATCGTCTTGCGAAGAAATCGTGAATAGCTGGAATGGAAAGAGGAAAATCATTAGACTGTATTTCCCATTGCAAGTTCCCATCGTAAGTGGGTCAGAGAGATAGACTCGCATACATACATACATACATACATAAACTCACAATTCATTATAATTTATATGTGTATGTATGTATACAACACACACACACACACACACACACACCACACACACACACAACACACAGATATATTTTTTATATATTTATATATATTATTATATATAAAATATAATTAATTAAAATAATTTTATATCTGTGTGTGTGTGGTGGTGTGTGTGTGGGGGTGGTGTGTTGGGGGTGTTGTGGTGGGTGTGTGGTTTGTTTTTGGTGTGGGGGGTATGGGGGTGTGTGTGTGTGTGTGTGTGTGTGGTGTGTGTGGTTGGGGTGGTTGGGGGTGGGGTGTTGTGTGTGTATACATCATACACTAATATGAATTGTGAGTTTATTTTGTTGAGTAATATTATGTTATAGTAGTATATAAATGTATATATGATAATATGATATATATTTATATAATATGTATAATAAGTATAATAATAAGTCTATTATATATAGTAATATTGTTAAAATAGATAATATGTATATATGATATGTGTATATATATATGTAATGAATGTAAAATGATAATATATGTTTGTATATGTATATATGTATATATATATGTATGTATATGTATATATGTATATATATGTATTATGTATATGTATATATGTATATATATAGATATATGTATATATAGATATATATATGTATGTATATATATGTATATATATATATGTATATATATGTATATATAGATATATGTATATATAGATATATGTATGTATATGTATATATAGATATATGTATGTATATGTATATATGATATATGTATGTATATATATACAATGTATATATATACATATGTAAAATATATAATATGTATATATATATATATATATATAATAAATATGTATATATATATATATATATATATATATATATATAATCTTTATCCCTCTCCCTGTCTCGGCCGTGTATTCCTGGATGCAATACATCCTCAGCGCAGTCATGTGTTCTGACACGAGGACAAATAAACCCAATGAGCCGGGCTCACGTCTCAAGAGGAGAAAAGGTAAGGAAAGGAGAGAAGGGAGGGGTAGGAGGAGAAGAGAAACCGGGGAGGAGGTGAAAAGAGCAAAGGGGGGGAAATAAATGAAAAGAAAAAGATACCGCAGTGTGTAACAGGAGAGGGAACTAGATTATTGCCTTTTTAGGAAATTCCCTTGGCGTCGGACCATTCTCCCCGCCCTCTCTTCTTCCTACTCATCGCCCCTCCTTCCTTTCGTCCTCCTACCGCTTTTCCACTCCCTTGCTCTCTCTTCCTTCCCCTCCCCACTCCCTCTCCCTTCCCCACCCCTACTCCCTCCTTCCCCTTCCCTCCCACACGTCTGCCCGTTCTCTCACTCCTTGCTTCATTTTTCCTCACTCTCCCCTCCTGCCCCTTCTCTCTTCCTTCTCCCTGCTTCTTCCTCCTTCCTCTCTCCTTCATCTCCCTTCCCCATCCCAATTCCCTCTCCCCTTCACTCGCCTCCCTTCACCCAGCCTTTTTGCCACAGTCAATGCAGACGAAGGGGAAGATGGGAAGGGAGGCGAGAGGTGAAGTGTGTTTTTGTTTGCTTTTGTCGTTAGTTTTTGCTTGTAAATGCTCAATAGATGGCGATGGGATGAAGATCAAAGTTAGAAAGGAGGGATTGAGAAATTAAGAATAGGAAGAGGGCGCTGAAGGAAGGAAAGGAGAAGACGGAGGGATATTTAGGAAAAGGGGGAAAAAGGCAGAGAACGGAGAAAAAATGTAGAAGAGGAGGAAGAGGACCACAAAACGACAGCGACGACGACGAAGACGATGACGACTTGTTTCAAAGAACGAGAGTCACTCGTTCCGGAAATTCTAAGAAGAGAAAAGAAAAAGAAAAAAAAAACGAAAAGGAAAATACCGAATGAACACTAAACCGAACTCGCTTGTCCTGTCTTCCAGCCCCCCCCCCTTCTCCCCCACCCCTACCCCCCTGCCCTATACCCCTCAGGAGGACGCGCCTGGCTGGAGCCATCTCCTCGTAGGCAGTTGAGTTTGGGATGGAGCCAGCTATTGCTTCACTCGGGGGGGATTTGGATTCATCGTGTCTGTCTGTCTGTCCCCCTGTCGCCTTGACTGTATTGATTCTCTACCTCTACCTCTATCTATCTGTCCATCTATCTATCTATCTCTCTCTTCTTCTTCTTCTTCTTCTTCTTCTTCTTCTTCTTCATCACCCTCTCTCCCTTTTCCAACTCTCTTTTTCTCTCTCCTTCTCCCGCTCTCTTCTCCCTCCACTCCGTCTTTCCCAGTCTCTCCTTCACCCTTTTTTGTGGTTGCATTGTGTCTTGTGTCTCCGTTTATGTCTGTCTTCGAATATATTTTTTTCTGTGTAGTTTATGGATATATCTGATGCTAATCCTGTCGCTGCTCTTGCCTTTATTTGCGTGTCTTGATGTTTATTTGCCTGCCTCCGCATGCTGGCTCGTCTGCATGTCTTTTTGCTAGTCGATCTTTAAATTGGTCATTCTCTCTGCATGTTTGTCCGTCGATATAACGGCAAGTTAGTCTGTCCGTCTGTCTGTCTGTCTCTGTCTGCTTTCTGTCTGTCTGTCTATCTAGCTATTTGTCTGGCTGTCTGTCCGGCATTCTTATGTCGCCTTGCCAATCAGCCGTCTTAATATTCGTACAGTTATATCTTGAATCTAATCTTTCGTGGTCAGTGTCCGATTCTTGTCCCTTGTTCTTAGAGGAATGGGAAGAAGGGGAGGTAGAGAATAAAGATGGTAAGCATGGGTCTAGTGAAAGGTTAAGAGTTGAGTTAAATAGATGAGGTGAAAAGGAAGGGTAGAGGGAGCAGGATGAAATGATGAAGGATAATTTAAAAATGTAAATTGAGGAGAGAGAATGTGCAATAAGGATGGGTGAGAGTAAAGGATCGTGGATAAAGAAAGGAGAAAGAGGACCGAGATATAAAACAAGATAAGGGCAGATGGAAGATATTTACAGAAGATGGTAAAACGCCACATCTGAAACAGGAAAGAGAATTGAAGGCGATTTGGCTGCTTTCTTGCGACTTTCGTGTGTTAATGTTTATGTCTCTTTTCATATTTTCTTCTCTTCTCTTTCTTTCACTCTTTGGTATATTTGATAATTTTGCAGCTCCTTTGATAGTTTATTAACTTTACCTGTTTTTTTTTCTTCTCTTCCTTCTCCTCCTTCCTTTTTTCTTCCCTTTTCTCCTCCTCTCCCTTCTCCCCCACCCCCCTTATCTTCTTTCCCGCCATATCTCCTCCTATTCATGCCAAGCCTCTTCTCCTTTTCCAGACTAATACCTGGGCATTAAAAGCTAATTAACCCCTCCACCCTATACCTACCACGTCTCCCCCCCCCCTCACCTTTTCTCGTTTCTTCTCCTCTTCTCTCTCTCCTCTCTTCTCTATCTTCTCTCCTTTCTCCGCTTCTCCTTTCTCTTCTCTCTCTCCTCTTCTTCTCTTCTCTCCTGTCTTCTTTACTCTCCCTTCCTTTTTTTTCTTCTTCCCTCTCCTCTCCTCTCCCCTCTCCTCTCCTCTCCTCTCTCCCCTCTCCTCTCCTCTCCTCTCCTCTCCCCTCTCCTCTCCTCTCCTCTCCTCTCCTCTCCTCTCCTCTCCTCTCTCCTCTCCTCTCCTCTCCTCTCCTCTCCTCTCCTCTCGTGTCACATAATTGCCTGATGACTTAGAGGTGAAGGTTTCGGAAGTCGCTAGAATTATGTGCGAATGCGGTTAACGAAGCGGATAGGTGGGAGGGTGGGCGTGCGGGCGTGTGGGCGTGTGGGCGTAGTACCGGCCAGGATAAATGGATAGGCAAGGCAAAGGCAAGGAAGGTAACCCCTCCCCCCCTAATATTGCCACCTCTTTAAGGAAGGTGTATTACGCCCACTCACGCACGGGAGCGGAACACACATGGGCGTGACACATGGGCGGCCGAGAGAACAGCCGTGATTATACTTAATGGCAGGCTGATGTGGGTGGGATTTTTATTTTATTTTTATTTTTACTTTTATTATTAAAGGGACTTAATGACGTGATACCGGATCGTTGTCGTTATTATCATCGTTAATATCATTTTTATTATTGTTATTATTGTTGTTGTTATTATTATTATTAATATTATTATTATTATTATTATTATTATTATTATTATTATTATTATTATTATTATTATTATTAGTTGTGTTATTGTCATCATTGCTATCATTGAGACTAGTAGCATTATTATTATTAATACATCACAGTTGTTAAAAGCAGATACATAATGGCATATTGAGCTGAACACTAACGAGTGCACGCTAGTGGCGTAGGCCTATGCTCCCTAACCTAATCACAGTTTCTTCTGTAACGTCTTGAAAGCCGTACACATATGCTCAGGCACGCACACAGGCCCTTTGTTGGGCCTCGCGTGACCGGAGAGAGTGTTAATGAGCTCTCAAAACAGGTGTCGGTGCGGGCGGCTGATGGAACGCCTAATGGCACCTTGGATGTGGATTTGATATTGTTTGAACGCGTAGCTTTTTTTTGTTTTTAATTTTTTTCTTTTCTTTTTTTTCCTCTTCTCGTTATTGTTGTTATTGGTCTTGGTGTTATCGTTATTATTATTCTTGATAATATTTTAGTTGTGATTGTTATTGTAATTCTTGTTATTGCTGTGACTATTCTTACCATGCTTATCGTTATCGTTACCAATGTTGTTGTTGTCGTCTTCGTTATTTTTTTTAGTAGTCGTTTTTGTTTCGTTTCTTAAGGGACGAATGGGTTAGAGGCCTATTTTTGCTTTTTCAGGGTGAATGGGGTTCGTCCTTTGTGTGTGTATATATATATTTTTTCTTTTCTTTTCTTTTCTTTTCTTTTCTGTTTTTCTTTTTGAGGATTCTGGGCTAATTTGATGCTTCCTCCAGTTTTTATGGAAGGGTTAAGAGGGAGGATTGGGGGGATGATAATGATAACCAGCATTTCCCACTCCGTCGGAAACTATCGGATAGGCTTCAGCTCTGGAGCAGCGTAAGGTCGAAAGCCCAATTCTAATCCCACTTGATTTTGGGTCTTAGCAACGCCGAACTTTAAAATGGTGGAGTGAGGAGGTTTGGGTGAATGGGGGGGGGGGGGACGGTCGGTAGCGAAGAGTATATTATTCAAGCTGGTAAAAAAAAAAAAAAAATGTCGGATATTGAAGATTTGTGGGGGAGTCTGATTTCTCGGAGCGTGGGTGCATGACATGTTTTATAGGCCTATGAAGCATTTTAGTGCGTCGCTTGCAATAAGGCTTTCCTTGGCTTGTTTGCACGAGGCGCTTTAACGAGCCTCTTCTTTTTCGCTCTCTTATGGTCCATTTGGGCTTCGCTGGTTTAATCTTTATGTAACATCTGGATGAACAATGCGCAGGCATGTTTGGCTGCAAGGGTTTTTGACTTTTTTGTACGCATTTGTTTAGTTTTCTTGTGTTATTGTGGTATACACGCATGCACACACGCACACACGCAAATACGCACGTATACACACACGTATACACATGCATACGCACTCGCGCACGCACGCACGCACGCACGCACGCACGCACGCACGCACGCACACACACACACACACACACACACACACACACACAACACACACACAACACACCACACACCACACACTCACACTCACCACTCACATCACCACTACCACTCACTCACTAACACTCACTCACTCACTCACTCACTCACTCACTCACTCACTAACACTCACACTCACTCACTCACTACTTCACTCACTCACTCACTCACTCACTCCACTACACTCACTCACTCACTACCACACTCACTCACTCACTCACTCACTCACTCCCCACCTCACTCACTCACTCACTCACTCACTCACTCACTCACTCACTCACTCACTCACTCACTAACACTCACTCACTCACTCACTCACTCACTCACTAACACTCACTCACTCACTCACTAACACTCACATACACATACTCACAGAATGAGAGCATTACCAGGCGGGGGACAAGGCTATTTTGTTAATGGATCGCTTGGTGCAAAGTACCTCTGTAGGCCTATGCGCAGTTAGTTCCCTTTTGTTCTGTCGGATTGGTCGAAGGAGTAAGTAATTGGCGGCAGATAAGGGGATGGCGAAGGAAATGAATAAGTGGGAGGAGAGAGAGAGAGAGAGAGAGAGAGAGAGAGAGAGAGAGAGAGAGAGAGAGAGAGAGAGAGAGAGAGAGGAGGCGGAGAGGAAATGAGATGGAAGCTGGGTGGGGGAAGGAGAGAAAATGCAGAATGTGCGGTTGCAAGGATGATATTATTTAGCGGAGAGAAACGGGAAACCGACTTTATTAAGCGGAATGAGAAAGGCAGTGGGAGAGGGAGATGGAGCGAGAGATGATGAAAGGGGAAGAAGAGAAATGCAAAGGGGAGGAGACAGAGCCAAAGAAGATAAAGAGGGAAGAATGGAAATTTGCCGATAACAGGAAGAAGATTGCAAGCGATGTGTGATATGATGGGAGACACGCACACGAAAACACAGACGCGCGCACACACGCACACGCACACGCACGCACACACACACACACACACACACACACACACACACACACACACACACACACACACACACACACACACACACATATATATATATATATATATATATATATATATATATTTATTTATTTATTTATTTATTTATATATTATGTTGTGCGCACAATATCAGCTATATATACGTACTGGGTACATGCGCTATGGAGGTTTCGACTGCGATGGCTATATAGTGACAAAAAATGGGCGCTGGCGGAAATAGAGACGCGACTTCGCGATACAGAATATATGTGTTCTCTCTCTCTCTTCCTCTTTCTCTTTCTCTCTCTCTCTTTCTCTCCCTCACTCACTCACTCACCATCACACCCTCCCTTCCTCCCTCCCTTCCTCCCTCCCTCCCTCCCTCCCTCCCTCCCTCCCTCCCTCCCTCCCTCCTTCCTCCCTCTCAACCCCCCCATATCACCCCATCCTCCCTCCCACTCACCCACCCCCCATATCACCCCTCCCTCCCTCCCTCTCTCTGACCCACCCCCCATATCACCCCTCCCCCCGCCATCCAGCCTCACTAAGGGCGCCGGAGGACTCGGGGCCGGAAAGTCCATGTGATATGCAGCGAGGGCGGAGTGGGGTTGGGATGGGGGGGGAGGGGTAGTGGGGATAGGGGAAGATATGAAATACGAGTGGTGGGTTTCCAGGCGGGCGTGGTGACATGAGATTTGTGAGGATGGGATTCGTGGGTGATATGTTGCCTTTGCCGAATGCGGGGGAGATGGGTGGTACGTCGGGTGTAGCATGCGGTACGTGGGCGGGGAAGTAGGCTGAGAGGCCTATGTGTAAAGAGCCTGTAGGCCTATGGAAAGGAGGAAGATGTGTTTGATATACTCATCCCGGTTGATATATCCATCCGGTGACAGAAAGGGGGGGGGGGAAATATATGAAACGTCTTATCTTTATGGAAACTTCGTGGAAAGATCCATCCATCTCGATACAAAAGAAATAGAAAAAACGCTTGGATAAATAGGGAAAAGATGGAAGGAAGGAAGGAAGGCTGAAGAGGCGAAATGGCAGAGGACGAGAAGGGACAAGGGGGGGGGGGGTACAGGGAAAGAGAGGGCAGAAGGGAGGAAATAGAGAGAGAGATATGTAAGAAGATGGAGAGCGACGGAGGGTAGAAGGAAGAAGGGGAGGAGAGAGAGAGAGAGAGAGAGAGAGAGAGAGAGAGAGAGAGAGAGAGAGAGAGAGAGAGAGAGAGAGAGAGAGAGAGAGAGAGAAATAGATGATAGGAGAGAGGATGGAGGATGAAGAGGAACGGTGGGGGTGGGAGGATGAGGATAGAAGGGGTTTTAGAGAGAGAGAATGGGGGGGGGCGAGAATGAGTAAGAAGGATTCCCTGGTGTCTAGACCCCCCCCCCCCCCACGGCGAGTCGTCCTCCCACCAGCCTGCTCTTCCAGTCCTGGGGAGCCGCGGGAGACCTTCCCAGCCTTCAGCTCTCTCCCTTTCCTACTTCTCTTCGTTCGCAATGTGTTGTGCTCCTCTGCTCACTTCTTTCTCTTTTCTTTATTCTCTTATTGTTTGTAACTCCCTTTCTCTTCCCTGTCTATTCCTATTCCTTCCCCTTCTTTCTCTTTTCCTTCCTAATATTTTATGTTTCTCTTTTCTTTACCTTTCCCCCTTTCCCTTTCTCCTTTCCCCCTTTCCCTTTCTCCTTTCCCGTTTCCCTTTCTCCTTTCCCGTTTCCCTTTTCCCCTTTTCCTCTTTCCCGTTCCCCTTTCACCCTTTCCCCTTTCCCCCCTTTCCTCTTTCCCTTTCCCTCCCCCTTTCCCTTTCCTTGGCACTGTGGGCGTGGGGGCGGGGTTGCTCTGTCCGGCGTACGTGCGGGGGTAAACTTGCTGGTCTTTTCCCAGCGCATCTCTCGGAAGAAAAGTCTCTCGCCGTCTTTTAGTTGAACTTCGAAGTCGGAAAGCCGCCTGGTGGGATTTTTAAGGTTTTCTGTCTTCTTTTCCCCTCATTGCCGAGTCTGCGGGTTGTTCCTAGTTGTTGTATGGATAAGCTGAGCTAATTAATTTTTTTTTTTTGTTCTGGAACTTTCACCATTATGAGCATTTGTATACATTTTTGACGCGTCTGTGACAGGAAGTACCAATTTTCTTTTCTCTCTCTCTCTCTCTCTCTCTCTCTCTCTCTCTCTCTCTCTCTCTCTCTCTCTCTCTCTCTCCTCTCCTCTCTCTCTCTCCCTCTCCTCTCTCTCTCTCTCTCCTCTTCTCTCTCTCTCTCTCTTCTCTCTCTCTTCTCTCTCTCTCTCTCTCTCCCTCTCTCTCTCTCTCTCTCTCTCTCTCTCTCTCTCTCTCTCTGTCTCTCTCTCTCTCTCTCTCTTCTCTCCTCTCTCCTCTCTCTCTCTCTCTTCTCTCTCTCTCTCTCTCTCTCTCTCTCTCTCTCTCTCTCTCTCTTCTCTCCTCTCTCTCCTTCTCTTCTCTCTCTCTCTCTCTCTCTCTCTCTTCTCTCTCTTCTCTCTCTCCTCTCTCGTCTGTCTCTCTCTCTCTCTCTCTGTCTCTGTCTCTTCTTCTCTCTCTCTCTCTCTCTCTCTCTCTCTCTCTCTCTCTCTCTCTCTCCTCTCTCTCTCTCTCTCTCTCTCTCTCTCTCTGAATCATTCTTTCTCTCACTGACTCTCATTCTCTCTCTCTCACTGACTCTCATTCTCTCTCTCTCACTGACTCATTCTCTATCTGTCTCTCATTCTCTCCCTCCCTCCCTCCATCCCTTCGTCCCTCCTCCCCTACCCTCTCCCACCCTCCCTCCTTCCCTCTTCCCCTCTTCCTCTCTCTCTCTTTTTGTCTGCACTGTTTTAGTCTGTTGGAGAAAAAAAATGAGACCGAGGAAAAACATTACCAAGTTGCACATATATTTTTTTATGTAATACTCCGCCGGTAGTAAGTTGACGGTTCTTATCGAGTTATGAGGGAGCGTGAGGGTGTGTGACTGCGCCGCGGAAAGTAGTTCGGATCCTCATCCTTTTTTTTCTACCTGGGAGTTCGTTTTCCTTGAGTAGAATTTTAAAGTAGGGGAGTTGGTTTGTTATAGGCGTGGTTGCTACTGTTGTTGTTGTTGTTGTCGTTTTTGTTGATGTTGTTATTTGATTCTCCATTTTCTGTGAGATTTTACGAGTGACTTTTGTTCAGGGAAAATAGAAATAGGGAGACAGTGATAGATTTTTTTTCTCGTTGATGAATATTGACATATAGATAGATTTTTTTTTTGTTTAATAACTTAATTGTTTTGTGACTGACCCTAACCTATTTTTTTTCTTCGCAGGTATGGCTCCGTTGTGTCCGAATTCAGGTGAGACGATCCTGGGGTGAGAGCAAAGTGGATTTACGTGTCCGTGACATGTTTTTTGTTTCGTGGTATCCTATCTACCTATTTTTTATGTTTTCTTTTTATTTAATTTCGTGGTATTCTGTCTACCGATGTTTTTTTCTGTTTTCTTTTTTATTTTGTTCGTTTCGTCATTTCATATAATTTTGTTTACCTTTTTTCTTTCTTTCTTTCTCTTTGATTTTGTTCATTTCATCATTTCTTGTCATTCTATCTACTTAAGTTTTTTTTCTGTTTTCTCTTTGATGTTCCTTCTTTTCGCGGCAGTCTTTCTACCTGTTTTTTTTTCTTTCTTTCTTTTTTACGTGTCTATCTGTCTATCTTACTTTTTCCCTCTCTTTTTTTTCTCCGTTTCTCTCGCTCTTTCGTCTCCCTCCCTAAAACGTCCTGTTACGTGTCGACCAATTCTTCTCTTCTTGCTTAGTCCATCTTTCTTTCCTCCCCTTCCTTTCCCCTAAAAATAGAGTTTGCTTGTCCTTGCCTCACTCTTTGTTTGTGTGATTGCTTGTTGTTTTTACTGATGCTTTTTTTCTATTGAGCGAAAAGGAATAGAGGTTATCCAGGGGAAATTCGTTCTCTTTCTCTCTTTCTTTCTTTTGGTCTTTTTCTTTTCTTTTATTTTGTTTCTCTCTCTTTTTCTTTCTTTCTCTTTTTTTTTGTCTCTCACATTTTTTCTTTTTCTTTCTTTCTTTTATTTTTCATTATTTCTTTATTTTTCTTTCTTGTTTTCTCTCTCGCTTTCTCTCTCTCTCCCACTCTCTCTATCTTTCTTTCTTTATCTCTGCCTCTACTTCTCTCCTCTTCTCTCCTCTCCTCTTCTCTCCTCTCCTCTCCTCCCTTTCCTTCCCTGTTTTTTTCACTCTCTCTCTTAGTAGGAATAATAAGGAAATGTAAGCTGGGGCAGTAAAGGTAAAAACGACATAACTATAGAAAAAAAAATCGTAATTAAAAAAGAAAATATAAAAGATAAAAGTAAAAAAAAAGGTATGAAAAAAAGGTAAACCAACGAATGAAAATCAAAATCTAAATAAAAACGCAAGGTGAGCAAGACAACCCGCGTGTATTTCACAGTCGAGAGAGAGAGAGAGAGAGAGAGAGAGAGAGAGAGAGAGAGAGAGAGAGAGAGAGAGAGAGAGAGATTTTTTATTATTATTAAAACTCGGAGGTAGGAACGGAAGAAGAGAGAGGGGGGAGGGAGGGGGAGAGAGGGAGGAAGAAAGAGAGGGGGGAAGAGGGAGGGAGAGAGATCAGGGTAGGGGTGGCTCTGACGTTAGACTGCCTTTGTCACTGGTTTTAATCTGATTTTGCGAGTCAATATAAATTGAAAGTATTGCGTCATGGGCAATGCAAAACTCTAGTAGGGAGAGGAGGAAGAGGAGGAGAAGGAGGAGGAGGATGAAGAGGATTAAGAAGAGGGGGAGGAGGAGGAGGAGGAGGATGAAGTTTTTATTTGCATTTTGGTAACCGTTTTTTATCCTTAATATCATTAATACTATAGTCATTGCGTGTGTCAGAAGTCATTAAAAAATAGAAAACAGTGATGAAAAAAAGAATTACATTAATCTAGAAAATAGATTAGTTAAACAATCCTAAATTGCCTTTGAGGGATTTTGAATTTTTAGTGTTTGTTTAGATAGTTCGTGTTTTTTCGTTTTTTATTCTTTCTTTCTTTCTTTTTCATTTTTTTATGTCGAATGTAATAGATCATAATAATGTCATTATTAGTTTTAGAAGCGGTGGTGATAAAATCAGTGACAGTCTGCTTAAATTGCTCACTTTGTTATTAGCGGCACATTTAAGAGGAAAGACAGAGACTGAATCCCATCCCCGTGCTATGTAAGTAATTCTAATTGTGATAGAGTCTCTCGTTACCTCCTTCTTTATCGTCCCTCTGTCGCCATCATCCCTCCCTCCCTCCCTCCCTCCCTCCCTCCGCTCTCTGCCGTCGTCTCGTTGCTGGCTGGACGTTACGACAGTTGCTTGGCTGAAGCGAATGGGCGTGAGTTCGACCGCCTTCTGAGACTGTGACTGGGGGCGGAGGGCGGGCGTCTTGCTTCATTTTATTTTCGTGGCGTTTCTTCCGATTTTGCTTTCCTCTTTATTTTTTTTTTCTTCTTCTTCCTCGACGTCGTCTTTTGTATTGTTTTATATTTTATCTTCGTTGTCGTCGTCTTTCGTATTCTTTTCTTTCTTTCTTCTCGTATTTTTGTATTATTCGTTTTCGTCATTATCATCATCATCTTTTTCTTCTTCATCTTCTTCTTCATCTTCCCAGTCCCCTTCTCTTCTCTCTCCTCCTCCTCCTTCCTCCCACATTCTCCTCTTTCGTATCCTCCCCCCCTTCCCTTGGGTGCTTCTTCAGTCGCATCCGTGTTCTTGCCGAGACTTCCTTCAAGAAAAGACGAACGGAAAAGGAGGGACAATGAAAATAAAAGAAAAGCTTTACAAAAAAAAAGGACAAGACGTGGGATTTTGAGAAAGGGAAGGGGGGGGGAGGGGAAGAGAGGGTGAGAGGAGAGGGGTGTGCTTGGGAAGTTCGGGGGGGGGGGGGTAAGAGGTTGAGAAGGAAATGGGGTTAGGGAGGGAGGGGGGGGGGTGAAGGGAGCGTGTCACCTGTCTCTGTCCTTCGTTTGTAGTTGTCTAGGGTGTTTTGTGTTGCCTAGAGAAGGGGGGGCAAGGAGGGGGAGGGGGGAGGGTTTCAGTAGCTCCCCCCTCCATTGTAGGTAATGACACACGCATACATAGCAATTACCTTGTAATACCTACCTGGATTAGCCTTACCCTCCCCCCTCTCTTGTCCGTCTTACACCCCTCTCCCTCCCTCGTTCTCTCCTTCCCTCCCCTCTCCTCTTTTTGCCTCTCTCTCTTATCTTCATCTTCTTTCAATTCTAGTTCTCCCCTCTCCTTCCCTACCCACTTCCCCTTTTCCCCCTCCCTCTCCCCACTCACAACCCCCTCTCCTCCCTCCCTCTCTTCCTCCTCTCTTCCTCTCCTTCCTCTCCCCCCTCCCCCCCCCTCCCCCCACATGCAATTACGAGTGTGACGCTTGTAGTCCCGAGCGCATCTAACTACTTGGGAACCTGTGGGACAGGAAATATCTGGAGGGTGAGCTCATCCTCGAGAAGATGGAGGAAGTGCAGTATTGGGTGGAGGAGGAGTAGCAGGAAAAAATAGTGATGCTGATGAAAATGATGATAATGATATTGGTTTTGATAATGATAATGACGATAGCAACAGTAATGATGATGACAGTGGTAGCAATAGGAATGATAATGTCGTTGGTGACAGCAACAGTACAGATAGTAATGATAAGGAAAAGAAAGGAGAACTAATTAGAACGATGATAATAACAATGACAATGTACGCAAAGGAAAGGTGGTGAACGATTAGGAAAATGCTTTTTTCACACACACAAATCCATCAGTACCCGTATTCGCGCGTGAAAATACGAGAAGAAAAATGGGGAAAAGGGAGAGAGAAAAAAAAGGTGAAGAAAAGATGGCATCTTCATTAGATCTCAAGTCATTAGGATAATTAGGATCTGTTCGTAGCTTTTTTTTTTAAATATGGCTTTTTAGACGATGGAAACGAATTTGAAGAAGGGAAAAAGACGAAGAAAGAAAGAAAGAAAGAAAAGAAAAAAAATGAATTGGTAAAAAGAACATTTATAAGATGTAAGTGTAAAGGCGAATGAAAATATAGGAATAAAAGATTCAAATTTTAATTAGAAGCGGAAAGCAATTCATTTACGTTATTGCCTTGGCCAGAGAGGGGAAGGAGGAGGAGGAGGAGGAGGAGGAGGAGGAGGAGGAGGAGGAGGAGGAGGAGGAGGATGAGGAGGAGGAGGAGGAGGAGGGACGAAAAGGGGGAGGGAGTAGAGGAAGAGAATATGGGGAAGGAGAGAAAAGGGGAGAAGGGATGAGGGGTAGGCGAGAAGGGGGAAGAAATTAGAGAGGAGAGAGGGAAAGAAGAGAAAGGATAGGGAGGTTGGAGAAAAACAGGATGAGAATGGGAGGGAGGGAAGGAAGAGGGAGGAAATGAGAAGAGGGAGGGGAGGAAAGGATAGGATAGGAATTGGAGAGAGAAGTGAGAAGAGATAAAGAAAAAGAATGATGACGTGAAAGGAGAGAACGGGGAGGGGGGGGGGATGCCATTACGTCACTCCGCTGGACTCGCTATTTGGGACACTTTTTGGTGCCCAAGGGGACCCCGGAGGGAAAGGGGGGAGGGAGGGGGATGCTCATTACATCTCCTTACGCCTCCCTCTCTCCCCTCCCCCTCTCCCCTCCCCCTCCTTGCCCACCTGTCTCTCC
>NC_051392.1:52331313-52343813 GCF_015228065.2 Penaeus monodon
GGGAGGAGAAAGGGAAGAATGAGGAAGAGGGAAAGGGAAGGAGCGAGAGAGAAGCGGGGAAGAAGGATGAGAAGGAAGGAGGGAGAACGGGTGAGAGGTGGGAGAAAGAGAGGAAGGAAGCTGGAAAGGGGTTAGGAGAGAGAGAGAGAGAGGAAGGAGGAAAGGGAGAGAGCGAGAGAGAGAGAGAAAGAAGGAAAGGGAATTAGAGAGAGGAAAGAGGAAAGGAAGAGAGAGAGAGAGAGAGGAGGAAAGGGAGAGAGAGAGAGAGGAGGAAAGGGAGAGAGAGAGAGAGAGAGGAGGAAAGGGAGAGAGAGAGAGAGGAAGGGAAAGGGAGAGAGAGAGGGGAAAGAAGAAAGGGAGAGAGAGAGAGAGAGAGAGAGAGAGAAAGGAAGAAAGGGAGAGAGAGAGAGAAGGGGAAAGGGAGAGAGAGAGAGAAAGGAGGAAAGGAAGAGAGAGAGGAAGGAGGAAAGGGAGAGAGAAAGAGAGAGAGAGAGGAAAGAGGAAAGGGAGAGAGAGAGAGAGAGAGGAAGGAGGAAAGGGAGAGAGAGAGAGAGAGGAGGGGGAAGGGAGAGAGAGGGAGGAAGGGAGAATTGGCGGATGTATCTTCCGGGAGAGAAGAATGTTGGTCAGAAAAGTTAAATGAACAAACTCTGGCAAGTTAAAGACGCCTTTTCGAGGATTTATAGCCTGGCAATGGAAATTCCTCGCATTTTTTTCGTGTTTCTGTTGTTTCTGATATTTTTTGTCGTTGTTTTTGTGTTTGGGGACATTATTTACTGTATTTCGGATTAACGCACTTGTTGATGTCATCGTAATTATCGTTGTTGTTGTTGTTGTTGTTGTTGTCGTCGTCTTTCTGTTGCTGTTAATGTAAACAGTTGTTTTTTTTTTTTTGTTGTTCACCTTATCAGTCTTAATATCGGTATTCTTTTTTCCTCAATCTTTTCTTTCTCCCTTTCTTTCTTTATTTTTCTTTATATTTCGTTTTTTTCCCTCTCATTTTTCATTTTGGCAAACATGAAGGACGCCCCCTTTTTTAGAAAAACCGGCATTTTTTTGCTCCCCTTACTGCCCCGATTGCTTTGCTCTCCCCGGCGGGCGTTTAACCCCGGTTTAAAACCTGGGTTTAAGATCTGCATTTTAAAGGGGAGTTTGTCTGTCTGTCTGCCTGTTTTTTTCTTTTCTCTTTTTTTCTTTTTTTTCTGTCGCTCTTTCTCTTTCTCTTGCGGTTTCTCTCTTTCTTTTAGCCTTTCTCTCTCTTTCTCTTGCTCTTTCTCTCTCTTTCTCTTGCTCTTTCTCTCTTTTTTCTTTGCTCTTTCTCCCCTTTTTCTCTTGCTCTTCTTTTCTTTTCTTGTTCTTTCTTTCTTTCTCTTGCTCTTTCTCTCTCTCTCTCTCTTGCTCTCCCTCCCCCCCTTCCCCTCCCTCCCTCTCTCTCCCCTCCCTCCCTCTCTCTCCCCTCCCTCCCTCCCTCCCTCCCTCCCCCCCCGTCTTCCTCCTCCCCTTTCCCGGCTCCTCTCCCCCCGGGACTTTTTCCACTTTCCCACATCCCCAATTCGCCCTCCAGTTTTCTGCCCTCCGCCATCCCTCTCCCGATCCATTTCCCATCCGTCTATCAACTTCTATCCCCCATTTCTCCATTTATCTTGCTATTCCCCATCCGCTATTCCATCCCGTAGTAAGATCCACATCGGAGGATCTTCGTTTAATCCTTCGAATTGACGGCAGTGGAGCAGGATATAAAGAAGGAGGGAGAGGATAAAGGGGAGCGAAAGAGTAAAAATGGGCGAGTGCTATAATGAGGAGAATATAGGGAAGGACGAAATAAAACAGTCAAGGGACGAGAGCTGGAGGAGGAGGAGGAGGAAGAGGAATAGGAAAAGGAAAAGAAAGAGGAAGAGGAAAAGGAAGAGGAATAGGAAGAAGAAAAGGGGAAAAAAAGGAAAAAAAAGGAAAAAGAAAAGGAAGAAGAAGAAAAGGAGGAGGAGGAGGAGAATGTAAGAGGAGTAGGAGGAGGAGTGTGTAAGAGGGGCGGGAGGGGCAGTTAAGGGCCGTGGCTTAGAGCCTAGAAACGGACCCGCCTTTGGCTCCTGGCACCGGCGAGAGTCCTCCGTGATTAAGCCAATCCGATGGCTTGGTTCTGAAGTCCGTTTAATTCCCCCTCTCCTCACCTTTCTTCCTCCCCGGTCTTTGCCCTCTCTTCTTCCCCCTCCTTCCTCCTCCTCCTTCTTCTTCCTCCTCCTTCCTCCTCCTTCCTCCCTCTTCTTCCTCCTCCTTCCTCCCTCTTCTTCCTCCTCTTTCCTCCCTCTCCCCTCCCCCTCCCATCCTTCCTCCTCCACACACACATGCATGTATAATAAAAATACAAATATGTTAATACATATTTTATCTGAGATGTAAGGAAAGATTTAGACCTGGAAGGCAAAGAAAGCCCTTTCTCTCCTGTGCGATAAGACACGTCCGATGGTGGAGACGATATAGCAAATTGCAACCGTGCAATCTTGAGGCGAGGTGTTTGAGATGATGCAGAAAATTCGGTTGGAATTTTTTTTTAAAGTCTTTCTCTCCCTCCCTCTCCCCCCTCCCTCCCTCTCCCTCTCTCGTCATTTCATCTCTTCCCCGCACTCTGATTTTTCTTTTATATTTCACTCCCTTCCTCTTATGCCGTCTTATCATTTTTCTCATTCGTCGTCATCATCATCTTCATCTTCTTCTTCATCTTCTTCTTCTTCTTTCATCTTTCATCACGATGGAAACGAATGAGAGAGCGAGAGAGAGAGAGAGAGCGAGAGCGAGCGAGAGACTTAATGAACGAGTGGATGAGAGTGTGAATTGAGTGAGTGTGAGTGTGCGGGTGAGTGAGTCTGCGGACGCGCGTGAGGTCGCGAGACAAAAGGGAGATAGGAAGATGGGAAGATTGATGTCGTTGGAAAAAAGTTCACTATCAGGCAGAGATGTATTGATACGGAAGAGCAAAAGGTAAAGAAAGAAAGAAAGAATGAAAGAGAAAGAAGATTGAATTGGGGTCTGACACTGGTGATGAAATAAGGAGGAAACTATGAGAAAAAGAAGAAGAGAAAAGAATAAAGAAATTATTCCATACAAAAAAAAAAAATGGATAACAATGGATAAAAATCTTGGAGAAAGAAAGACAAAGAAGGGAAAAAGGGATTCAGAAGACGGAAAAAAACGCTCAATAGATTAATCCACGGGAGAAAATGGTAAAAAAAAATCGTGGAGAAAGAAAAAGAAAGTGAAGAGAAAACGGGAAAGGATTCAGAAAATGGGAATTTTAAAAAAAAATTAACCCGGGAGAAAATTGTTAAAATCCGGTAGAGAGAGAGAGAGAGAGAGAGAGAGGAGAGAGAGAGAGAGAGAGAGAGAGAGAGAGAGAGAGAGAGAGAGAGAGAGAGAGAGAGAGAGAGAGAGAAGAAAGACAGAGAGACAGACAGAGAGAGATTGAGATTGAGATTCCGAAGAAGGAAGTCAATATCACCCGCGTGTTTCTACGGGGCTGGAAGGGACACGCTGACGGCGACGGAAGAGGAAAAACACGGATGATGTTACCGTTATTAAAATTTCCTCTCTGGACGAGAGTTTTGTTTTGAGAGGCGTGTTTTAGTCGTTGATCGAGTATTTTTATTTTGAATTTCGTGCGCATTTGGTTGTTACTGTTTTCTTTTCTTTTTCCTTTTTCGTTTCTTCATTCCATTTTTTCTCCCGTTCTCTGGCTCTCTTCCTCTTTCTCGCTCTCGCTCTCGTTTTTTTCTCTCCCTCCATCTCTCTCCTTTCCTCCCTCCCTCTCTCTCCTTTCCTCCCTCCCTCTCTCTCCTTTCCTCCCTCCCTCTCTCTCCTTTCCTCCCTCCCTCCTTCCCCGTCTCCCTCCCCCTCTCTCCCCCTCTCCCACCCCTCTCCCCCCTCACTCCCACCTCTCTCTCCGTAAAATCCTGAAGGCGTTAATATGATTTCAAAAGAAGGTGTTTTGAAGACGTTATGAGGCGGGGAAATTGACAGGCAAGACGGAAGGATGTAGGAGACGGGGCCGGGGCTTTGCGGAGGAGAGGGGGGGGGAGGGAAGGGGTAAAGAAAGAGGGGGGGGGGCAGGAATGGGGTGAGGAGAGAGAGGGAGTGAGGAGAAAGGGGAGGGAGAGGGGAGATATTGTAGCAGAGGGGAGAGTAAAGGGATAAGGAGAGAAAGGAAGGGAAAGAGAAAGAGACGGAGAGGAAGATAGGGAGGGAGGGAGAAAGGGTGGGAAGGAGTAAGGGTTAAAGAGAGAGAGGGGAGAGGAAAGGGGTAGAGAGAGAGAGGGGGGGGAGGCGGAGAGCAGGCGACTTGACAACGAGATATAGTGGCGTAGAGGGAAATGAGGGAAGAAGGGAAAAGAAGAGAAGGAAGAAAGGAAGCTTAGAAGGGGGAGAAGAAAGCACGATAATGAGAAAACGAAATCAAAAGGAGAAAGGAATAAGGTGAGAAAAAAAGAAAGGGAAAAACGAAGAAGATAACAAAGGAAGATGAGTGAATAGATACGGAGAGGATAGATCAGATACAGAATAACGGGGTGAAATACATAAGAAAAACAAGCAGAAGGAAAATGAAAAGAAAACAAAAGGTAAAATAGACAAGGCAGGTTGTGCGATGTTTTATAGGCCTATTTTAAGCGAAAGGAGAGGGGAAAGGTAATTAAATAACTGTAAATAACTAACTGATCGATAAACAGAGGCATGGGAATATAAATGGGTGTTGAAATGGAGAACGAAGGGGAGAGTGAACAATGGAATAGATGGCGATAGTCAGAGAAAGAAATGAAAAGAGTGGAGAGAGACAGAAAGAAAAGGAGAGACGTAAAGAAAGAAAGAGGCGGAAAGAAAGAAAGAAAGAGACGGAAAGAAAGAAAGAAAGAAAGAAAAGGAGACGGAAAGAAAGAAAGAAAGAAAAGAGACGAAAAGAAAGAAAGAAAAAAGATAGGAAAAAAAGAAAGAGAGACGGAAAGAAAGAAAAAAAAAGAGATAGGAAAGAAAGAAAGAGAGACGGAAAGAAAGAAAAAAGAGTGAGACAGAGACATACAGAGAGCATATTTTATATGACGGGAATGAAGCCAAGATAGGATCGGGCGACCTCAGATGAACTCAGAGCATGATAAGCGAGGTCAATAGTGGGAGCAAAGGTCACCTATATTATCTGTCATCTTGCGTCTCTTCTCCGATTTTTTTCTCTCTTTTTCTGAAGTCTTTCCTTTTCTCTCTTTTTTTTTCTTCTTCTTCTTCTTCTTTTCTTCTTCTTCTTCTTCTTTTCTTCTTCTTCTTCTTCTTCTTCTTCTTCTTCTTCTGAAGTCTTTCCTTTTCTTGGTATGTCTTTTCTTTTTTTTCTCAGCTGTTCTTTACATTCCTTCTTTCGTTTTGTTATTTTTTCTCGCCCATTTTTTTCTGTCTCAACTTCTATCTTCCCAATTCTCTTTTTTTCCACCCGGCCTTCCTTCCCTCCCTCTTTCTCGTCCGTTCTCTCCATCTCTTTCGTTTTCCTTCCTTCCTTCCCTCTCTCCCTCTTTCTTCCTTACATAGTTTTCTTCATTCTCTTGCCTTCCTTCCTTCCTTTTTCGTCAATTCCCTCCACCACATTCATTCTTCTACCTTCCTCCCTCCTTCCTTCCCTTTTCTTCCGTTTTCTCCACCTCCTCTGTTCGCTTGCAACGGTTCTCTTCCGCCCCGAGACATTGCTATCAATTCCTTATCAGAAAACGCCTAAATTTCCTTTTCTTGGACATTTTCCCGCCGGCGCCTTGTCTTGCCAAATTCTCTCTCTTATTTCCCGTCGTTGCAGCCGTTTCTTTCGCCTTTCCTTGTTTTTATTGTTTCCTTTTTTTTGTTTGTTTGTTTGGCATCTCTATTTTTTTTTTAAGTTTAAGAATTATTTGGTGGTATTGTTGAGCACTTTGGAATATCGGTGTAATTGATCTTTCGTTATATATTGTTGTATTTTCATTGTTATCTCGCCGGGGTTGTTGTTGCAATTATCGTCTTCATTACGTTTTCTTAGTTCATTTTGACTATTATTATAATGTTATCGATGGTATTTAAGAACATTAGTATTCGTGTTATGCGATTATTTGTCATTACTGTGGAGATTCCCTTGGTCCTTAGACATATATCGTGTAACATTGCCTTTGTCTCTAAGTGGGATTTATTACTTTTTTATATTCCTCCTCATTACCCCCCCCCCCTTCTCCATTAAAAAAAATAATCCTCACTATTCCCCCCCCCCTCCTCCCCATCTTTGCTTTCTCTGCAGACGACAGTGGGGAGAAAGGATGGGGGAGGAGGGAGGGGGGGAGGGAGGGGGAGCGGGAAGGGAGCTCTGTCAATAAGACGGAAATGCTTGAAATTCGAGAAAATGTCTGCTCTTTCTGTTTGTGCTTCTTCTTGTGTGTCTTCTCTTCTCTTTGGAGTTTATTTACTTATTTACTCATTTATTTTTCTAATTTTCTCTGCTCATTTCGTCGGCTCGAGTGGTTTTACATTTTCTGATAACTTTCGGTTCTTTCTGCTTCTGCTCCTGCATATTCCTACTCGTTTATTTCTTTACCTTTCCCTCCTCTTCTACCTCCTTTTCCTCCCTCCCTTCTTTTCTTTCTCTTCCTCCCTTTTCTTTCTCTTCCTCCCTTTTTCTTTCTCTTCTTCCCTATTTCTTTCTCTTCCTCCCGTTTTCTTTTTCTTCCTCCCTTTCTTTTTCTTTTCCTCCCTTCCTCTTTCTCTCCTCTTACCGGCTTCCTCTTACGCATTTTGTTCCTCATCGGAATTACACCAACGCATTAACATGAAAATTTGAAACGGAAGAGAACTCCTCGAGTACTTTTGAGTTTGTACCTGAAGGGGAGTGTATTGTTGTTGGGCACTCGAGCCTATAAAGAGCCGGCCATTAACACCCCCGCTTGTTCAAGGGAATAGATACAAAATTAACGATTCTTTCCTCCTCGTCTTCCTCCTTCTCTTTATTCTCCTCCTCCTTCTCTTTCTCCTCCTTCCCCTCCTCCTCCTCCTCCTCCTCCTCCTCCTCCTCCTCCTCCTCCTCCTCCTCCTCCTCCTCCTCCTCCTCCTCCTCCCCCACTTTCCTTCATCTGCTACTCTCCTCCTCCTCTTCCTCCATCCTCTACCTTCTCCTGTTACGTTTCCTTCCCCTCCCCGTCACTCCACCTCCTTCCACCTCCTCCCTCCTCCCTCCTCCCTCCTCCCTCCTCCCTCTGCCCTCCACTTCCTCCCTCCTTCCTCCGTCCCCCACTTCCTCCCTCCTCCCTCCGTCCCCCACTTCCTCTTCGACTTCCCCATACACGCGACCGACAGACTGCCCAAGCGAAAAGGAAGAGGAGGCGGCAAGACTGGCCTTTCGCCTCAATCGATTCCCAATGTTTGTGTCTGTCTGTCCGTCTGTCAGTCTGACCGTCAACGCAAGCCAGTCCCCATTATGCGCGCCCAGATAAATTTCACAATATCGGGGGAAATAGAGGATAAATCCGCAGACTGTTGAGTGTAACTGCTAATAAACTACGGTGAGGAAGATAAACAAACGGGCGATCATGAATAATAAACTCGATAAACCAACGCGGTAAACAACACACACAAAACAGGCACCCTCTCTGCACCCTCTTTCCCCCTCTCTCCCCCCCTCTCTCTCTCGCGTGACGTGAGGGGAAGAAAAGAACCAGAGAGGAGCGGGATGTCTGGAGGAAGAGGGGAAAAGGGAGAACACTTTTTTTTTTTTTTTTTTTGTGTGTGTGTGTATGTGTGTGTGTGTGTGTGTGTGTGTGTATGTATGTATGTATGTATGTATGTATGTATGTGAGAGTGAATGAGTGAATGAGTGAGTGATTGTGAGTGAAAGTTGGACGTGAGTATAAATATGAATGAGTGTAAATAGCTGTGACTGTGTTATTGAGTATGTGTGTGCGCCCATGTGCGTGTGTGTGTACTGGGGGAGAGCGAGTGTGCGTGACTGAGATTAAAAGATTCAGGGGAGGATCAGTCATCGCTGACCATCGCCACCAGCACCGCGATCTTCCTCCTCATTTATTCTTCTCTTCTCTCTCATTCTCCCCTTTTCTCCCCCTCCCTTCCCTTTTCATATGTATAGAGAGAGGTATACAGGCCATGTGTTATTCGCAAGTAGCTATTCAGTCCGGTATGTGTAATTTGCCTGGGGTATAACAGAGAAAAGGTAAATAGTGAGAGTTGGTATGAAAAAAGTGTGGAACAGCAAAGGAAGGAAACGCGGAAGAGTAGAGGAAGAAAACTGACAATGCTATGCAAGAAAACGAACACTGACATTCCTGTGCGTAGAAGAATACGAGGAAACTAGAATCTCGAGACAGAAAACGATAAGAAACTGCAGAGTCGATAAGAAACTGCAGAGTCGACAAAGGAAGGAAGAAAAAGCCACGGAAATGATATTCGAACTCGGGTGTTGCAATTGAAGTCAGATCGGTTGAAACCACCTGTTAACCCAGCTGTTTGCAGCCTCCCTGTCCTCTCCAGCACTTAAACTATATATATATATATATATATATAATATAAGATATATATATATATATATATAATATACACACACATACTATATAACACTTGGTTTTCTTCTTATCTTGCGGTTTCTTTTCTCTCTCTTCTCTCTTCTCTCACCCCCCTCTCTCTCCCTCTCTCTCTTTCTCACTTCTTCTCTTTCTCTCCTTTCTCTCTCTCTTCTCCCCTCTTTCTCTCTTCTCTCGTCTCTCATCTCTCGTCTCTCTCTCTTTTCTTCTCTCTCTCTCTCTCTCTCCTTTCTCTCTCTCTTTCTCTCTCTCTCTTCTCGTCTCAGTCTCTCTCTCTCTCTCTCTCTCTCTCGTCTCATCTCTCTCTCTCCTCCTCCCCTCTCCTCTCTCTCGTCTCATCTCTTCTCTCTGCTCATCTCTCTCTTCTCTCTCTCTCGCCTCTCACTCGCTTCTCTCTCTCTCTCTCTCTCTCTCTCTCTCTCTCTCTCTCTCTCTCTCTCTCTCTCCCTCTCTCCCTCCCCTCTTTCATTTCTCTGTTAATATATCTGTATTTTTTATTTATTTTTATTTATTTATTTTTCTACGCTGGACTGCCTCTCTCGGCCCCCCTCCTTCTCCCCCGACTTCATATTGGTATCTGGACGCTTCCTCGGCCGGCTGACGACCACACCGGGTTCGCCAGAATGGGAGCGGCAAGCTAGGTCGCCCGGATGCAGCGGCAGTGGCGATCGGTGGCAGGGCAGATGGGGAGGGGGGGTGTCTTGCTGTTGGGGATGGGGGAGGGGAAGGTGGAGAAGAAGTAGAGAGGGAGAGGGAGAGGGTGGAGGAGGAGGAAGGGGAGGAGGAGGAGGGGGAAAGGGGAGGAGGAGAAGGAGGAAAGGGGAGGAGGAGGGGGAGGAAAGGTGAGGAGGAGGAGGCGGAAAGGGGGAGGAGGTGGAGGAAAGGGGGAGGAGGAGGAGGAGGAGGAGAGGGAGATTGCAAAGATGGAAAAGGAAGAAGAAAAATAGGGCGAAGAAAGAAGAAGAAAAAGCGAGGAAAAAGGAAAAAATGAGAAATGGTGCAATGATAACGATAACGATAAGGAGAAGCTGACGACGAGGTGGAGTAGGGGGTAGGGGGGGGGCAAGGGGGAGCGGTATAGGAACGGGTTCTCCAGGAATGCGCGATGGTGAGGTTGCCGCCGCGGCTGACCTCAATCGTGCATCGGCAGACTCGTTGTGGTTGACACTGTTACCCCGATCCTGCGGCACTCTGGGCTGGGGTGGAAGGTCGAGGGGAGGGGGGAGGGAGGGAGGGAGGAAGGGGTTAAAGGAAGGGGAAGGAGGGTATGTGGGTAAAGGGAGAGAAAGGGAAGGAGGGTGCAGGGGTAAGGGTAAGGGGAAAGAGTCGAGGGAGGAGGAGGAATGGCTCCTTCTGCCTCCCTTCTCCTCCCCTTACCAGGAGAGGGTAAGAGGGGAAGGAGGAGGGTACAAGGGTTAAGAGGAGAGCGAAGTGGGGAAGGAGGATGCAGGGGTTAAGGGGGAGAGGGGAAGTAGGGGAAGAGGGGAAGGACGGAGAAGCGTGCCTGCGTTCGCGTGTCTTGCTACCCTCCCCCGCGGACCATTTGGGCTGATTTGGTATGTCGGAATGCTGAGTTGGCCGGTGTGAATGCCGGGTGCCTCCCCTGATGTGCTGTATTAACTGTTGTATTAACTTCGACGGGGGAGGGGATGAGGGAGGGGGGAGAGGGGGGCAAGAGAGGATGGAGGGAAAGAGGAGAGGAGGGAGGGAAGCAGAAAGAGGGGTGGGAGGAAGGAAGACAGAGCGTGAATATGTTCATTCGTCGGAAAATACATCTCGGTGTTTTCGTGCGTGGTATTGCAAACCTGGCCTGCATTGACTAGTTTCAATTAATTTGTCTGGATCTTAGTATTATTAGAGAGATTAGCTGTTTAATTAATATTGTTATTGCTGTTGTTTTGTTGTTGTTGCTGCTGTTGTTGATGATGGTAAATGGTCATTTCATGTCATTAATACAGTAGTTTGGTGATTAGGATGAGGTTCCCTAAGCAGATCCACGATAATAACATCGCTGTAGCTGACCAGACGGCTCCAGCAAAACACATCGGCGAGGCGGGAGATTTACGGAAAATGGATCGAAATGCAGTCAGTCGGGTTTCGCATTTGGGTCACGCCATCTCCGCCACACACGGTAGATCTTCTTGGAATGCCTTCACACGCCAAGGGGGCGGGGCGGGGTGGGGGGGAACTGGATTGGGTGTGGATTGGCCGAATCCGAGATGCATTCAGGCAGTGGGCGTTGGTATTGCCTCCTGCAGATATGCACCAAGCTGTATTGAGCAAGATTCGAGAGGCGTCAATAGATGGGTGGGGCGAATTGGGAATGGCTGTGGTGCTGACCTTGGTGCTTGAACTGACTGACACTGGCACTGATACCGGTTTTGGTACTGATACTGTCTCTTTCCCTGATAATGATGCTGATACTGGCCCTGGTATTGACTTTGATACTGATACTGATAACGGCTCTGGCCCTGATATTGATACTGGCAGTGCCAATGATGATGGTTATGACCTTGCTATTAACGCTGGCACTGATGCCAATAGTGGCACAAGCTCCCTGGCCATGATAATGGCACTGGGAAAGGTATTAACGCCCACGAAATGCAATGCGCTCGTTCGCCCCTCGGCTTTGCCTTATGTGGCTTTCGGGCATTTACTCTTACGGTTATTTTTGGCTTTAATTAGCGTTAGTATGTTACGCTCCAAGATTATGCATACATTTACGGCAGTTACATATGAAAATAGGATATTCCCCGTTTACAGTGAGTTATTTTAATGAGTGTTGTTTGTTCGTGTTCTTGTGTGCGAGCATGTTCGAAGCACTTTGTTGTTCTTTGTCCCTCTCGCTCCCCCCTCCCCCCTCCCCCCTTCGCTCTTGTACTACAGCAGTAATTCTATTTTGCGGTCACGGGATCCATAAGCTAATGCAACAGAGGGTGTAATTCGCAAGGTTAGTGCACATACCGTACCGCAGCTCATGCGATGCCTTTGGAGGATGAGGAAGACGAAGGCGAAGACGAGGAGGAGGATTAAGAGAAAGAGGAGGAGGAAGAAGAGAAAGAGGAGGAGGAAGAAGAGAAAGAGGAGGAGGAAGAAGAGAAAGAGGAGGAGGAAGAAGAGAAAGAGGAGGAGGAAGAAGAGAAAGAGGAGGAGGAAGAAGAGAAAGAGGAGGAGAATGAAGAGAAAGAGGAGGAGGAAGAAGAGAAAGAGGAGGAGGAGGAGAACAAGAACGAGAAGGAAGAAGAGTAGTAGAAGCAAGAGCAGGAAAAGGAGAAGGAAAAAGAGGAGGAGGATAAGAAGGAGACGGAGAAGGAAAAGTAGGAGAATGGAATGAAAAGCTAGGATTACGGAATGGGAAGAAAGGGAGGAAGAGGAAGTGAAAGGTTTGCGTGCTCCTACAGGCCAGAGGAAGAAGCATGAACTTGAGGCGAGGAAGATGACGACGATACTGATACATTTTTGATATCTTATCGTTATGTCCCTCTTGGTTTTATTTGCACCATCTTCGTAACATGTTTTTTTTCTATTTTCTTTGTGGCAAAATTCCCAATCTTTATTTTTTCTTCTTCTTTATTCTTTCTTTACTCTCTCGTTCTCTCTCTCTCTCTCGTTCTTTCTCTCTCTCTCACTCTCTCTATCTCTCTCTTTCTCTCTTTCTCTCTTTCTCTCTCTCTCTCTCTCTCTCTCTCTCTCTCTCTCTCTCTCTCTCTCTCTTTCTCTGTCTTTCTCTCTTTCTCTCTTTCTCTCTCCCTCCCCCACCCCCCGTTCCAGTCCTTCGGAAATTATTACGTTCAGAAATTTCCCCAAATTGTTAGGTATTTGTAAAGAGAAAATGTTATTTTTAGTTAAAAAGCCAAAATATTAATGAGGATTTCTCTTATTTTTTGCAGGTATGGAGATGACGTCATAAATTGGCATTGGTTGTACCGG
>NC_051392.1:52348813-52356313 GCF_015228065.2 Penaeus monodon
CGGGAGTGAGGGAGAAAAGGTTAGGCAGGGAAAAAGAGTTGGCGGGATGAAAGATAAGAAAGGAGGCAGAGAGGGAAGTAGTGAGGAGGAGATGAAGAAATGGATATTTGGAGAGATGTATAGTGAGAGAGGAGCAGAGAGCGAGGTAGATGGAGAAAGAGAGAGAGAGAGAGAACGAGAACGAGAGCGAGAGCGAATGAGAGTTAGATAGTTAGATAGTTAGATAGTTAGATAGTTAGAGAGAGAGAGAGAGAGAGAGAGAGACAGAGAGAGAGAGAGAGAAGGGGGCGGGAGAGGGTACGGGTGGGTAGGTGGGTGGTCGGGGCGGGGCGGGGTGTCTGGCCGGAGAATGCCCACCGCCGCGACCTTGCCTCCGGCGGCTCTGTCATGGCGTCGACCTCTCCCAGCGTACCCGGTCCGGGCCGCCGCCGCCGCCGCCGCTGCCCCGCCGCTGCCCCGCCGCTGCCCCGCTGCCCGCCTCGTGTCCAGTGCCCAGATCGCCCGCTGCTGATCCGGGTTCGGGCCCGTGTTCATTTCTTTGTCTCGGACGAATTACGTATTCTTGTCTTGCATGCGCGCGCACTTACATAGCTTACACATACATGCGCACACATAAATATGCCCCTTTCCTTGTCGAGGCTGTCCTTTGAGGCCGAGGTCGTTTACATACGATATCCAGGAACTCATTAGTGTCATGCACTCCATCCGAATCGTTCATGGTGTCTAATACGCACTCTGCCCAATGCATCATCCCAGCTCCTTTAGTGTCATGGCAGCTGACAGGGCAGCAAAAGAATGAAGAAATAACAAGTACGTGCATCAGTTGAGTCAAATATGGCGGGGACCCGGCGAGGGAGCTATTGTTTATATGTCGTGAGGACGACGTAGGGAGGAGGGGGAGTTAAAAGAGGGGAGTGGTAAGTAGTGATATATCAATTTTTACTAAAATATATATTATTAGTTGTTGTTTTTTTAACTGCTTACCAACATAAGCACACCGAGGCAGACATTCACTCACTCTCTCTTTCTCTTTCTTTCTTTCTTTCTACTCTTATTATTTTCTTTCGTTGTTTCTCCTCCCTCCCTCCGTACCCTCACTTCCCTTTCCCCTTATTTTCGCCTTCCTCTCCCTTTCCCTTTCACACTCCATCCCTGCCTCCTCTCTCCCCTCTCCCTTCCTCTCTCCCTCTCCTCCCTCCCTCCCTCCTCCACTCTCATCCTCCTCCTTCTCCTCCCTCTCCTCCCTCCTCCCCTTCCCTCCTTCCCTCCTCTCCTTCCCTCCTTCCCTCCTTCCCTCCTCTCCTCCCTCCTTCCCTCCTCTCCTCCCTCCTTCCCTCCTTCCCTCCTCTCCTCCTCCGTCCCTCTCCTCCTCTCCTCTCCTCTCCCCCCTCCTGGCCTTCTCTCCAGAATTCCGAGGAGCAAATTACGGCCGGGCCCCACGAGGCAGCCAAGCACTCCCGAGATCCTGAAATATTTTTACAGACTTCCCGCCTGTGATGTGTAGGATTTTAGGCCTCTCTCAAGCTGCTCCTCATCCTTTTCTGCTCTCCTCCTCCTCCTCTTCTCTCTCCCTCCTCCCCTTCTCCTCTCTCCTCCTCCTCTTCTCTCTCCGTGACCTCTTCTCCCTTCCTTCTCCTTCTCTTCTCCCTTCCTCTTCCCCTTCTCTTCTCTCCTATTCCTCCCCTTCTATACGTTCCGTGGCGGCACTGTGCTCAACTTCATACTCCTACCTTCTCTCCTCCTAATCTCATTCATCCGTGGCCTTCCTCCACTCATCCTTCTCCTCCTTTGCTCTTCCCATTTCCCGTCTTTCTCTCTTTCGCATTATTCCTCTGGTTCTTGTTTTTATCTTTCGCTTTTTTTACCTCTTTCTTATTCTTTTTCTTTCTCAATTTGTTTGCATTCTTGTCCCCTTCCTCTCCTCGTATTTCTTTTTTTTCTCTCATACACCTCCAGTTCCGCCCGCCCTTTTGTTCGAGGTGTTCGTTCTCATACCAGGAACAATTTAGCAATCTCTCCATGAGTATCTGCAGATGTAAAGCGTGCCATTCACCTTCTTTCATCTTCCTCAGTCATATTAACCCCTTTTCTCTCTTTCCAAGAACGAAGAGATGGGTATCAAGCAAAGTTGACCACAAAGGCGCACAAGAATATTCTACGATGCCAAAGGACCTGCCCAATACATCAGCTTGCTCCCTAGCACATATTCGCAATGTCACACTCGTACTCTCATCCCCGGAACCAGCGAACTAAGAAAACATGTGTATTTCCCCTCCTCCCAGCCGCATACCGTTCCCTTAGTCAACTTAATAAATGTCAACGCCGCACGTAAACAAAACATGCCCCAATAATAATCACAAAACTGGTTTAGACGTCGGGAGGTTATGCTGTGGTTTAATATTTTTTATTTTGTTCTATTTTATGAGGGTTTTATGGTCTAGTGAGGGGGGCGGAGAGAAGGTAGTGGGCCATGGAGATATGAAGAGGAGAAGAAGGAGGAGGAGGAGGATAGATAGATAAGAAAAAGGAGAGTAAATATAAGAAGTAGATGAATACAAAAGAAGGTAGGAGAAAGACCGAAGGATATAGGATATCAGAGGAAAGAGAGGGAGAGAGAGGGGGTATACATTTAATTCAAGAAAGAAAGAAGTTCAGGAGGAAGGAAAAATTACGAACGTAATTTAAAAAAAAGGAGAAGAGGAGAAGGAAGGGAGAAACATACACGTTATTCGAAAAAGTGGAAGAAGAAGAAAGGGATAAATCAGTGAAAGAAAGATGAAGGTGGAGTAGGAAGGGTAGAAAGGGAGAGTCCGTAATAGGAATCATAGTAGATTTAGTAGTAGTTGTATCTGTACTGACCGAGACTTGACCGCATGCGATACCATCATAGCCACATACCTGTACCCGCCGCGTGCTAGCCATACCATACTCTCGGAGTGACACATACCAACATAGCTAAAAGGGAGAGGGAGAGGGAGAGAGAGAGGTGAGAGATTGAGAGGAGAGAGAGAGAGAGGAGAGACAGAGGAGGGGAGATGAGAGAGAGAGAGAGGAGAGAGAGAGGAGAGGAGGAGGGAGAGAGAGAGAGGGAGAGAGAGAGGAGAGGAGAGAGGCGAGCGATGTGAGGGAGGAGAGATGGAGATGGCTCAGAGAGAGGGAGGAGACGACGGAGGAGGGGAGGAGGAGTGAGCGAGAGAGGAGAGAGAGAGGGAGAGGGACTGAGAGAGAGGTAGAGAGGGAGAGGGAGGAGAGTATTAGGGAGAGAGAGAGAGGATCGGGAGAGAGAGAGAGAGAGAGAGAGAGAGAGAGAGAGAGAGTAGAGAGAGGGGGACGGGGGGGGGGGAGAGATAGAGATAGAGAGAGAGAGAGATGGTGGGGACGAGAGATAGAGAGAGAGAGGGGGATGAGATAGAGAGAGAGGGGGGGAGAGATAGAAGAGAGAGAGGGGGAGAGAGATAGAGAGCGAGAGGAGGAGAGGTGTGAGAGATATATATAGAGAGATAGATAGAGCGAGAGGAGAATGAGAAGAGATATGACAGGAGAGAGCAGTAGATAGAGAGAGAGAGAGGGTGGGAGGAGGGAGGAGGAGAGACGAGAAGAGAGAGGAGAGAGACGAGAGAGAGGAGGAATGAGAGAGAGAGAGAAGAGAGAGAGAGAGAGGAGAGCGAGAGAGAGAGGGAGATGAGGGAAGGATTTTTTTTCTTTTTTTGAGAGAGAGGCGCGAGTAGGATGAGAGGGAGAAGGGAGGAGATAGAGGGAAGGAGAGAGAGAGGGCGAGTAGAGAGAGGGACGAGGGAGAGCCATAGAGCGAGAGGGGGGGGAGATGATAGAGATGAGAGAGATGGAGAGAGGGGGGAGAGATAGAGCGAGGAGAGAGGGGGGGAGAGAGATAAGAACGAGAGAGGAGAGATGAGAGAGGAGAGATAGAGGGAGCGAATCTTGGGAGAGAGAGAGAGGGGAGAGAGGGCGGGACAGAGAGGGAGATGAGAGGAGAGAGGCAATGGGAGGGAGGGAGGGAGGGGGGAGGGATGGGAGGGGGGGGAGGGACCGAGAGGCCGAGAGGGACGACGAGAGAGGGGAGACAGGAGAGATTGGATGAGGGAGAGGATTGGAGAGAGAGAGGGAGAGAGAGAGGAGACGGAGCGAGGGAGAGAGAGAGGGAAAGATGAGAGAGGGAGAGAGAGAGGAAGGAGGCGACGGACGGAGAGGGAGCGGGAGAGAGAGAAGAGAAAGGGATGGTGACGGGAGAGCCGAGGGAGGTGAGAGAATGGGACGGGGGGGAGAAGAGAGAGAGGAGAGGAGCGGAAGACGAAGGATGAAGAGAAGAGAGGATGATGTTGGAGAGAGAGGAGAGAGTAGCTGACGTGGATGAGAGGGAGAGAGAGAGAAGAGAGAGAGCGGGAGGAGGGGAGCGGGAGAGATGACGAGGAGAGGGGGGGGAGAGATAGAGAGAGAGAGGGGGAGAGATAGATAGAGAGAGAGAGGGGGGAGAGATAGAGAGAGAGAGAGAAAGGTGGATATATATATATAGAGAGAAAGGTGGAGAGATAGAAGGAGAGATTGAGAGGAGAGAGAAGAGGATAGAGAGAAGAGAGGATGATAGAGAGGAGAGAGATAGCAGAGAGAGCAATAGAGAGAGAGAGAGAGAGAGAGGTGAGAGGAGAGAGAGAGAGAGGGAGAGAGGAGAAGAGGGAGAGGGAGAGGTGAAGAGGGCGAGGGGAGAGGGCGAGGGGGAGAGGCGAGAGGAGAGGGAGAGAGAGAGGGAGAGAGAGAGAGAGGGAAAGATAAGTGTAGCGGTGCACTGCCATACAGGGACATGCGCCGTGGGGAGCTTTGAGCCACACCGCTAACAAACTCCCCGTTTCCGTGGAAGACGTGTCTGGCGTTTGTCTTGTAAGGAATTCTCGGCTTTTCTCGGCATCCAGATGGACGTGTGGGGGTGTAGGGTGTGTGAGGGGGGGGGAGTGTTGCCATTGCACGTGAGAAGAGGACGCAACGGGGGAGGACAGGAATCGAGGGTGAATAATTGGGGTCGAGTGTGATAAGAGAACGGGAACAAGGGAAAAGGAGGGGAATGTAGAGAACGCGATGGTAAAGTAGGCGCAAGAAAATGTGGGAAGGGAGGAGGAAGAGGATAAATATTACAAGAGGGAAGAAGGAGGACAAGGGAGAGTTGCGTTCCTGGGTCTTCTCCACGGCTTAATATTCTGGGTCTGAGGTTGGAGGAGAGTCACATAGGAGGAGTAGGACTTGTGGATTCGTCATCTGATGACGAATGTTCGACTACTCCCGATCCCTCTCCTCCTCCTCTCCCTCCTCTCCCTCCTCCGCCTCATTCTCTCCCTTTTTACTCTCATGCCCCTCCTCCTCCTCCTCCCTCTCCCCTTCTCCGCCCACTCCCCCTCTCCCTTCTCCTCCTCCTCCTCCTCCTCCTCCTCCTCCTCCTCCTCCTCCTCCTCCTCCTCCTCCTCCTCCTCCTCTTCTTTTCTTCTTCGTCTTCTGCTTCAGTTTCCTGATCTATGGCAAGTCGGGAGCCTCACGCACACGGCAATCCGGAGGCGTTTGGCGCTCTTCCTTAATGAGCGTCCGGGTGCCACCGGGTGCCGTCAAGTGCCACACCTCACACCTGTCCAACACTTGGGCTCGCCTCTCGACACCGGACTAGGGCAAGGCCAGAGGGGGGAGGGGGGTTAGTAAGGCAAGTGTGACGTCACGCGACACCTGGCTGGAGGTCGTTTGTGATGAGGTGGAAAGGGAGAGGGGGGGGGGGGAGAATAGGGGAGAGGAAGGAAAGGAAGGAAAATGGAAGAGGAAGAAGGCGAGAGAAGTAGAACGGGAAGAAAGGGAGAGAAATGAAACCGGAAGGAGAGAGCAGTGGAGGAGGAAGAGGAGGAGGCATTGCAGAGGCAGAAGAGATTGCAATAATATGGACGTACGAATTATTTTTGATACCAGTTTTACCTTCGAAGGGACTCGTGAGGTTAAGAGAGAAAAAAAGAGGGCGAGGGAAAGAATATAAATTTGGAATAAAGGGAGGAGCAGAGAGCGGAGGTAAAGCTGGGATCGGTCGATTCACTGATTTGATTATAAAGATATCGAGGACAGCGCTTGTACCGATAACGTTTCTCTATAATTGTCTGTCTTTGTGATACCTTCAAACCAGCCGCACCACACACGTAAATCAGACCCTCCCCTTCCACACGTACACCAGCCCCTACCCCCCACACACACACGTACACCAGCTCCCCCCCCCCACACACACACGTACACCAGCTCCCCCCCCCCCACACACACACACGTACACCAGCCTCCACCCCACACACACACACCAGCTTTCCCCACACATACATCAGCCTCCCCCCCCACACACACACGTACAACACACACACACACACACACACACACACACACACACACACACACACACACACACACACACACACACACACACACACACACACACACACACCACACACCACACACATACACCAGCCCCCCCCCCCCACACACACATCAGCTTTCCCCATACATACACCATCCCCCCCCCCCACACACACATACACCAGCCCCCCCTCCCCACACATACACCAGCCCCCCCCCCCCACCAGCTTTCCCCACACATACACCAGCCCCCCCCCCACACACACACACACACACTTACACCAGCCACCCCACACACACGTCCACCAGCTCACCCACACGCCTCAGTTGTGGACGTGGGAAGACCTAACGACCTTCCCACATGCGAAGAGTAGGCGTGGAAGCCTGGGAGACCTTTATTACATTTTCCGAGGCTTATAAATACAGCAAATGCCGGCGCCATTAGTCTCACCGCCGCTGCGCGTCTGGCCTTGCGAGGGCTCGATTTATTCCGTGGGCGGGCGGGCGTTTGGGCGGCAGGATAGTAGATCCAGTCTGTCGTGAATGTGCGTTTTGTGTGTGGGAGTAAGTGTATACCTGTTTGTTGCATGTGTGCGTGCTCGCAGGCATGTATGTATATGTGTACATTTACGTAATGGATGCATTTAGTGATAGTATAATAGGGAATAAATGTATATGGAAGTGATTTAGAGGTTGAGGGATGTAGCGTTCATTATTTTCGAGCTGTTAGAAACCGTATACTTTCGAAGATGATATAGTCTCCATAGATGTGGATGTTGTGCGCGTGCATTTATGCCTACGAGCGTGACTGTGTCCGGTGTGGAGCACCCAGTCCTGCTTGCGATAAAAATTGTTAAGGTTTTATGTAGATTAAGATTAAGGATTTTATGTATCGTCATGTAGTATGAATAAATGAATACATATATATATATATATATATATATATATATATATATATATATATATATATATATATTAATATTCTTATTCATATTCATATTCATATCCATATCCATATATATGTGTGTGTGTGTGTGTGTGTGTGTGTGTGTGTGTGTGTGTGTGTGTGTGTGTGTGTGTGTGTGTGTGTGTGTGTGTGTGTCTATATATATATATATA
>NC_051392.1:52361313-52381313 GCF_015228065.2 Penaeus monodon
CCCTTCCCTTCCCTTCCCTTCCCTTCCCTTCCCTACCCTACCCTCCCCTCCCTTCTATTCTCCTCTCCTCCTCTCTTCTTTCCCTTGCACTCTCTTATTCTCCCCATGCCTTCCACTTGGCACTCCCGAAACGGCTTGTTTGCCCATCGCCCGGTAAGGACAAAGGTTGCGGGCGTGAGAGTCCCTTTCACTGACTGCAGGTAAAGCCACAGGTAACCGACTCAGCTGTCGTGTGTGTAGGGCGATTTGGCTTCTCTTTACTTTTTTTTGATTGTTTGTTTTGTTTTCTTGGTTGCGAGTTTTTTTCGTTTGTTGTCTTTATTGATAGTCAAAATTCAGTGTATGTGTATTTTGCAATCAGTCGTACACACACATTTTTATTTCTCTCTCTCTTCTCTCTCTTCTCTCTCTCTCTCTTCTCTCTCTTCTCTCTCTTCTCTCTCTTCTCTCTCTTCTCTCTCTTCTCTCTCTTCTCTCTCTCTTCTCTCTCTCTCTCTCTCTCTCTCTCCTCCCTCCCTCCTCCCTCCCTCCTCCCTCCCTCCCTCCCCTCTTTCTCTCTCTCTCTCTCTCTCTCTCTCTCTCTCTCTCTCTCTCTCTCTCTCTCTCTCTCTCTCTCTCTCTCTCTCTCTCTCTCTCTCTCTCTCCCTCCCTCCTTCACCTTCTCCCTCTCCCTCTCCCTCTCCCTCTCCCTCTCCCTCTCCCTCTCCTCTCATGTTTTGTGTATGTCTGTGTGTTACTTTTCTGGGACGCACAGCTGGACCGCAGCTGTCCACCAAACGAACGGTAAGGTGACGTCATACCACCACACCTGCGAGGTCAGGAGATCAGACATTGGAACTAGTCGATTTATTAATTGCGAGAAGGATTAGCGACGTAATATTGAATAAAAATAATAGAAATAAAAATAGAAATAAAGACTGAAACGAAACCCGGTTTAGTGTAACATTGGCTCAACGGGTTTGGGGGGGAGGGGGGGGGTTATTCGTTGCGTGTCGCTTGTCATTTGTTTTGTTGCTGACCTCGGGAGTGAGCTATGGGTGGCGGGGAAGGTATTGTATTCGAGGTGAGAGAGAGAGAGAGAGAGAGAGAGAGAGAGAGAGAGAGAGAGAGAGAGAGAGAGAGGAGAGAGAGAGAGAGTGGGGAGGGGGGGAGACAGGCAGGCAGGCAGGCAGAGAGTGAATGAATAAGTGAAAAATCGATGTGGATATTTGGGTACAAGGTGTGGATATGTGGATTTTAGAGTCGGAATCATTACCCTTGAAAATTCTGATTTATATGGGGATTAGTCAAGGAAATTATGAGAACACAGTCTAAGCCTATTTCCAACCTAGTGCCTTTGCCACGGTAGGCCTATTCACGGGGATATGTATTTCAGGGGAAAATTAAATCGGGGGAAAAGGAATGTGTAGCGATCACGAGCCAAACGCCTGAATACCTGTCTGTCTGTCTGTCTGTCTGGCCGTCTGTCTGGCCGAACCGGAAAATGCTTTTAGTTCACCCTTTTTAAACTCATTACGTCATGCAGCGTCATAGGGGTAAGGGGAGGGGGGCAAAGGAGAGGGGGTGTATGGAACTCCCCCATCCGTAGACCACTTTCGCTTCCGCCTGTCGGTGAAAATAGGAGAGATGGGGGGGTGGGGTTAGATGCCAAGAGAGGGGGTGTGTGACGGTATCGGTCGTTCAGACGATTTTCAGCGAGACAGACAGATAGGCGGAGAAACGGACAGGCAGGCAGACAGACACACAGGCAGACAGACAGGAAGGCAGATAGGCAGAGAAAGAAACAGACATGCAAGAAAAAAAACACACATTCAGATAAACAGCAGATAGACGGACAGACACAGACAAACACAGGCAAAGACAGACAGACAGACATGCAGGGAAACAGACAGACAGAGATAACTATATTTAGGATGTATCTAGAGAGCATGTATGAGCAAGAGCCAGGATAGTCGTAAATAAAAGTAATAACACGGAAGCTGCATCCTTACATCCCCTGGATAAACATTTCTCTTAGCACAGTTACCGTCTGGGATTAACCCTCCTCTGCCCTCCCCCACTCCCCTACCATCACTCCCGTCTCCTCTCTTCCCCTCCTTTCCCCCTCTTCCCTCTTCTCTATTCTCTCTTCTCTTTCCTCTTTCCTCTTTCTCCCCTCTCCTCTGTTCCCTATTCTCCTCTTCCCCTCCTTCCTCCCCTCTTTCTACCCCTCCCCTCTCCCCAAGACCCACACAGGCGCCGCTGAAGTCATTGTAAATTTCTACAATGGTTCCTCGCCCTTAACACTTGTCTGGGCGGAAGAAAATGGCAATACAATTAGAAGAAAACACGGCAGTTGGGGGGGGAAGAAGTTGTTTAGGAGGGGGGGGGGGGCTGTGAGGGAAGAGGAGAGGGAAGGAATAATGAGGGAAGAAGAGAGGGAGGATGAAGAGGGTTTATTTAAATTATCATGTTTCTTTCCATTTATCTATAGAGCTGTCTCGCAAACACACGCACACTTTTATGTATATCTAATCTGTCTGTTTATTGTAGAGAAGGTATGAATGAAAATTAATATCTCCGCGTTACAGGAGGTGTATTTAATCCGTTTTGAATATATTTTCGTCGGAAACACATGAATGTATTTCTGATGAAGATATATTTAAAATCGGTTTAATACATTTCTTGTATTGTGAAGACATTCGTTCTCACTCATATTTTTTCTACATTTGTCAACATGAATACGGTCCATACGGTTTGCTATATTCTACCTATCTGTCTATCTAGACGTATACTGTCTATATTTATACGTATGTATTATATATACATAGACTTATAGATAGGTAGATAGATAGATAGATAGATACATAGATACATAGATAGATATGACTATGTATAAAAATGAGTGTGTGTTATTGTGTGTGTTTGAATGGCAAAATGCGCTATCGTGTTATTTAAATTGCAACCTTTTAAATGTTCTTTTGTGGGTCGTGGGTTTCTCTGAATTTGTTTACTTCCGTATGGGGTTGCATGTGAATTGTATACAAGGGAAAACTTGATAAACGAGGAAAGAACTAATAGACCCTAAAGTAGCTAAAATCTAACTTCCCTGTCCTCTCCCACTCCCCCTCCCCCTCCCCCCTCCCCCTCCCCCAGCTTCCCCAATCCATTGTCCTCCACCCCCACTCACCCCCCCCAAACCCACCCCACACACCCCACTCACACCCTCCCCCACCCTCACTCTCACCCTCCCCAACTCACCCCCTTCCACTATCCCCCACCCCCACCCTTCCCATCCCCCCTCTTCACATAATCACAAATAAGGTCCTTTGAAATTCGCTTTACATCGCTTAAAGGCCGTGAAGGGTTAAAAAGGGCAACGCTTCCTTCCAAGGGGTTTTAAAGGGCGTGGCGGGTCTCAAAGAAGTAGGGGGAGGGGAAGGGGAAGGGGAGAGGAGGAGGAAAGGGAGGGGGTGAAGGGTTCTTGTCACAGGTATTCATGATCCATCAGCCTCGAGTGGCACTTGGGGGTGGCGGAGGGTCATTGTTATGGTGATGGCTGCTACTTTTTCGTTCTCTTCACGTTTCGTTTATTTTATTTTATTTTATTTTTATTATTTATTTACTTGTTTATCGCCTCTTTTTTTTGTTTGTTTATAATGGCTAACTATTTTCTCGTTTTTTTCTATCGTTTGTCCTTTTTTTTTTGGTATGTCTTTCTCTTTTTTCCCTTCATATTTCTCTTCCTTTTTCGCCGTCTTCGTTTTCATCTTCTCAGCCGCCGTTGACATCTTGACATCACTCAGAAGCTACACATCTTTTGAGATCATCTTGTAAAACCGTTTTCTGTCTCTTCTTTTTTTCTCTTCTCCTCGTGTTCTGCCTCTGGTTCTCGCCTTATCACCTGCTTCTATTTCTTCCCTTTTGTCTTCTTATGTACATTAAATCTCTGCTCCAATTTTTATTTATATTATCATCATCATTATGCTTTTTTTCGCGAATCGAACGGCGGAATGGAATGGTGGAATTCAGAAAGTATGTATTTATGTGCAAAATTTACGCTTTTACGCTTTCCATTTCGAGTAAAAATGGGCAAAATATCCCGTTGAAAATTTGCGTTGTGTCATTATCTGCTAATTGCAGGCCAATTCGGTGTTGCATTCGTTATACTACGAAAGCAGGTGACGTAATAGCGGTAATGATGATAATATAGAACTAACGAAATCGGTGATAGCGACGGGGAATGATAGTAATATTGATAATTTAGATGATGAAGCTGGTGATGTTGAAATAGTCTGAACCCACGCATTTTTTTTGCGGGGGGGAAGGGGGTGTCATTTCATCACTTAAAACGTTTGATTTGGGTTGACGTGATCGTTGCATTACGAATGACTCGACATGACTCCTCGCTCATTGCAAGGAAGCAGTTCCCGTAAACGTTTACTTAGTAGCATAACTTTTATTTTATTTTATTTTATTATATCTTTGGTGTCGAAAGAGTTTGTTAACTGGTTGAACGCTACGGTGGAGATGGAATGGGTGGGTGAGTAAGTGGGTTGCTTGGTTGCGTAAGTGAGATAAATGAGACAGACAGACAGACAGACAGACAGACAGACAGACAGACAGACAGACAGACAGACTGAAACAGACTGAAACAGACAGATACAAAGAGAGACACGAAGACAGAGACAGAGAGGGGATTAGAGAAAGAGAAAGGGATAATTAGAGGAAAAGAGAATGAGATATAAAAAGCGAAACAAAGAGATAGATCCGCCGGTAAAAAAAAATGTAGAAAATAACAGCGTAAATATGGAAACGGGACGTACATATAGAGGAGGGGAAAAATGAAGATGGCAAGAGAGAGAAAAAAAAACGAGAGGAAGGAAGGAAGGAAAGGGGAGGAAACAAAGCTAAATACGGGTTGGGAAAATGAGAAACTCTTCCCATTCTTCCCATTGTCACTGTTCCGAATGGGTTGAGGGAGAGAGAGAGAGAGAGGCGGGGGGTGGGGGGAGGGAAAGTGTGCCTGCTGCTTCATTCACCCTTTCCTTCTCCTTTTCTTTGGTCCTCTCTCTCCTTTTTTCTTTTCTTTTCTTGTTTTTTTTTTCTCCCCTCCTCTTCTCTTTCCTTCTATTTTATTTTCTCTTCTCCTTCTCTTCTCTCCTCTTGCCTTCGAATTCTTATCTCTCCTCTCTTCTGTTTCTCCTCTCTTCTCCTTCTTTTTCCTCCTCTCTCTTCTTTCTTCCTCCCCCCAGCTTCTCCCAAAGAGCGTGAGCGCCACAGGGAAACGGCCTTGAACAGAGCTTGCAGGCGAGTTCACCGTAACCGCCCAAAGCAAAGGCAAAAATCGCATTGAACAATATGCTTAACAGTGCATATAGATCCCCCCCCCCCTCTCTCTCTCTCTCTCTCCCGCCGGTGTGACTCACCAGCAACTTCATTCCTTTAGTTACAGAGAGGATTTGAAACCGTACATTTTTTCTCTTTGTGAAACTTTGGGTATTTTGCTTGTCTGCGCCCATGTATCTTTACGTATATTTGTTGATGTGTTATGTTTATGCAAATGCATATATATATATATATATATATATATATATATATATATATATATATATATATATATATATATATATGTATATATATATATATAATGCATATATATATATATATATGTATTATATATATATATATATATATATATATATATATATATATATATATATATATATATATATATATATATATATATAATTTAGAATGGCCACGGTCGAATTGTGTTGATTCCACTTTGCGGTGTTTATGAGGTTGTTCATCTCACCGGTTTGGCTCCGGTTTATTGGCATTTAAAATTTTTGATGGAGTGACTTTTTACGCTGTTCCTCGAGTCGGGAGGAGGCTGATAAGGGGAGTAAAAAAGATTGCCCAGAGAGTGAGAAAAATGGAGATGGAGCTGGAGGTGAGGAGCTGGGTTGGTGGTTGAGGTGATGGAGGTGATAAGGTGGATATGGTGGTTGAGGTGATGGTGGAGGTGGAGCTGGAAGAGGGGAGGATGGTGGGGGTGTAGAAGGGGAGGAGTAGATGGATCAATTGAAATGGTAAATAACAATACGTGCGTATAAACATTGGTAGATGAATATATATATATATATATATATATATATATATATATATATATATATATATATATATATATATATATTTATATATATTTGAATAAATTCATAATTAGGTATATTATTGGTAGATTAACAAATTGCTATATTGTTGGTAGATGAATAAAGAAGGATATTACTGGGAGATAGATAGGTGTATTTGTTAGTCAGTGGATTGTTAGGTAGATGAATACGGCGCAGTGAGAACCGCCAGATAGTTAGACAAATGGATGCAATAAACAGACAGGCAGACAGACACACGCAGGACTCCTGGCAGCTGCAATATCTGGCCAACAGCTGGGCGGACCAACGGAATAATGGGAGGACAGACAGACTGATGGATTGATGGAGATAGACATCCATGCCTCACCGCCCGTGTCAGATCACCGCCCATGGAATGTGTGGGGGTAGGGGTGGGGGTGGGGAGAGGGAGGGGAAAGGAGGGGGGATGGGGGGAGTGGTGGAGTGCCATTAAGGAGTCTCCGGGATCATTACGGATGTTGGCTTCATTACCCTCGCCGTCATCATTGTCCCATTAACGGATAAAAACGGGGGATTGGCTCTATCCGGATGAGAGAGAGAGAGAGAGAGAGAGAGAGAGAGAGAGAGAGAGAGAGAGAAATAGGAAGGGGATGATGGGTGATAGTTGTGCACTCAGTCTCTCTCCCTCCCTCCCCCCTCCCTCCCCTTCTCCATCTCCATCCCCATCCCCCCCCCTCTCTCTCTCTCTCTCTCTCTCTCTCTCTCTCTCTCTCTTCTCTCTCTCTCTCTCTCTCTCTCTCTCTCTCTCTCTCTCTCTCTCTCTTTTCATATATACACACATGCATAGGGATTTACTAACATACATAGATACATACCGGCACTCACACAGACAGACACAGTGAAGGGGGAAGACACTGACACATAAATTTTATCCTGATTAAGCCAGAAACTGTGCTCCGCTGATTAATGGTTTATCAGCAAACATTGACGTAGCAAGCGCAAATAAGGTCAGAAGAGTAAAATAAAGAATGGAATGGAGAAAGGGAAGAAGATAGATGAAGGGTAAGAGGAAGGAAAGGAGGAAAACGAAAGATAAAAAAAGAGAAAGAGAAAAAAGTAGGAGGAAAACTTAAGAAAGAGAGGAATGACAGGGGGAAAACGAAAGAGAAAGAGGAATAGCAGTAGGAAAACGAAAGGGAAAGAGGAAGGTCAGGAGGAAAACGACGAGGAATATACAGGAAGAAGTCCAGTCCGCTTCCAAAACGCGATCTCCTGTTTTGTTCGTGCGTGAGTGCGTGTGCGCGTGCGTGCGTGCGATCAACAAACAATAGCGTACACGATCAGCCTCAGTGACGTCGTTAGTGCCTCTTCCTCATCCCGTGAACCTTTATATGCCATGCCTTTAAGGCTATATTACCTCGCTTCCCGGCGTTCCCATCTCAGGAAGGAGAAACCGAAGGATTTTGAGCTTTATGCTCCGCTGGCATAAGGTCCATTTCTAGCCAACACCACTCCTCCATCCAGCCAGGTGATTGGCGAGATTTACCTGTCCATGAGGAGTCCTTCCAGGTCATCAGGGCGGCCACTCAGGTGCAATTGAGAGCTTGCGTGGTGAGCAGGGGGTGGAGGAGGTGGGGGGGAGAAAGGGAGGGGGAGGTGGGGTGCCACGAGCAGCAAAGTAGTTGAGGATATGTGATGCAAGGGGGGGGGGGGCAAGAGGAGGGTGAGGGTGAGAATGAAAACGACGACGAAAAGGAAGACGAAGAGGAGGAAGAGGAAGAAGCTGCGTGATGTTGATAATAACGATGGTTTTAATGATCATGGCAATGGCAACGATAGTGATAAGGAAAGAGAAAAAGGAGAAAGTCGCACAACAGGAGCAATAGACTAAAATTCAGTAATGTAAAGACAAATTGAATAAAATAAAGTTACACAACAAATACACACTATACGCCGATGCGCGCGTACACGCGTGCAGGTATACACTCATACTTAGAAATTATTACAATCTGCAGCAAAACACAGTGGTAATGATAATGGGGGAGAAGGGGGACCTGAAATCAGGAAAATACAAGAAGAAAGATAACGTTAGTAAGAACAACAACGATAATACGCGTTGGGGTGAAGAGAGGGGGGGGGGCAAGATGTCACAAAAGGTGTACTGTCTAAGCGTGTTTTATGTGGAGCCAAATGGGGGGTGAGGGTGAAGGGTGAAGAGGGGACGAAAGGGGAAGAATGAGGAATAGCGTGGGGGGAAGTGGGGGGGGGGAGGGGGAACCTGGGAGAGGGAATGAGCAGAAAAACTTTAATGCAAGTATGGATGTGTGTTGCGCGGGGAATCGTGAATTGCTGAGTGAAAGTTCTCAGTCTGTTTCTTGTTGGGAATAATGAGGTTTTTTTTCTCTTCTTGTGTTTTAACCCCTTTTCCCCACGTCCTTTGTGTATTTCCTTTTTTTTTTTTCTTATTTTATCTTTTCTTTTCTCCCCTTTTTCTTTTTTTCTGTTTCCTTTCCTCTCATCTGTACTCTCTAACAAGAAAACGTAATTTTTAAAGATTTATTAGCATTGTAATAAACTCTGCATAAATTCTGTTTTTTTTGCGCTTTCGGTCATTTAGATTTTTGACATTTCATTTATCTATAATTCTTGCCACGTCCTTTCTTTTTTCTGTGTCTTACCATTATTTAATTATTGTTTTGATATTGAATTTTTTTGCGTACCTTTTCCCATCTTCGTTTTCGTTGTTTTCTCTATCTTTTCTTTTTCTCTTCTCGTCCACTTGCTCTTTTTATCCATCACTCTTCCTTCTCTCACTTTATCTCATCCTCTTTCACTTCCTTCGTTGTCCTTTCCTTTCTCCTTATCTTCCTTCTCCTCTTTCCTACCTTTCCCTCTCTTACTTTTTCTCTTTCTCTCCTCTCCCCTCTCTTCTTCTTCCCTCTTTTCCCCTTCTCTCCTTCGCCTCCTTCTCTCTCTCTTCCTCTTCACCTCCTTCCCCCTCTCTTCCCCTCCTTCTCTCTCTCTTCCTCTTCACCTCCTTCCCCCTCTCTTCCCCTTCGCCCTTCTCCCCTGCCCGGAAGCTGTTATGACGCACACGCATACACACGCACGCACACGCACACGCACACATACACACACAAAACCTCGTAAGTAACCTCTGCTGTGCGTGAAGGCCGGAAGCCGGTACAAGGCCTGCTAGATGTACATAACCTGTTTTGTTTACCTGCCGTTATCTGTTTTTTTTTTTTCTTCCTCTGCTCTCTCACTGTCTTTTATATTAGTTCGCCCGTTTTGGAAGGGCCGGTCACTCGCAGAACCACTCGGGTTAATTTTACCATGTGGCCATATATGTAGATCCCTGCATACGAGCGAGTGCATGCGCTGGATTTTTTATTTATTTATCTATTTATCTTCCGGGTGCCCTAGTTTCCTCTTGCCCCATGCCCATTGTGTTTGTTTGTTTGTTTGTAGGTTGCTCTCTGATTCTGTTTCGGTTTTCAGTCTATCCTCTTTGTAAGGGTGTTTTGTCATCTCTCTTTTTTTTTCCTCTTTTCACTCACTCTCATACTTTCTCCTTACCTCCGCCCTTTCTCTCTTTTCCTCTCTTCTCCCGCCCTCATACTCATACACGAACTCACACTCGTTCTTCCTCTCGCACTCACACACACACGCCCATACTCGCAAATACTCATACTCGTACATACTCACAGATACTCTCACTTACTTACAGATACTCACAGTTACAGATATTCACACTTACAAATACTCACACTTACAGATATTCACACTTACAAATACTCTTACTTACAGATATTCACACTTACAGATACTTCTACTTACTCACACTTACAGATACTCACACTTATTCAGTCATACTGCCACGTACACATAATTTCACACTCATGCCCGTGCATAATGCGCTGATTCACTAATTTCGCTTATGTAAATCGAAAGAGATTTCAGGAAGAAACGCGCTCATATTTTCAACACTTCGGTCTGCCAATTTCACGTTATTTCGCGCGATATTTCGGCCCGTAAAAAGGTCACTAGCCATCCTGAGAAAAATAAACATAAACAAAGAAAACGGATGAAAAAAAACGAAGGTCGACTGAGCAAACGTGGCTAGCGGTTTAAATGGCGTTAATTGATATTTTTTCTTCTCGTTTTTCTTTTTTTTCGGTTTGATGTTTTGTTTGTTTTGTTCGTTTGGCGAGGATGGCGAGGAGGTAGAGGAGGAGGAGGAGGAAGAGGAAGAAGAGATTGAAGAGATGCGATAATCACGCGTTTTAGATTTAACACATACACAAACTCATTCACTGGTGTGTACTCACTCATTCACTCACTCACTCACTCACCCACTTTTTTACTCTTCTCTCTCCCTCTCTTTCTCCCTCTCTCCCTCTCCCCCCCTCTCTCTCTCTCTCTCTCTCTCTCTCTCTCCTCTCTCTCCTCTCTCTCTCTCTCATCTCTCTCCTCTCTCCTCTCTCCCTCTCCCCTCTCCCTCTCTCTCCTCCCTCCCTCCCTCCCTCCCTACCTACCTACCTACCTACCTACCTTCTTCTCTCTCTCTCTCTCTCTCTCCTCTCCTCCCTCTCCTCTCCCTCTCCTCTCTCTCCTCTCTCCTCTCTCCTCCTCTCTCTCTCTCTCTCCTCCTCCTCTCTCTCCTCTCTCTCCTCCTCTCCTCTCCTCCTCCTCTCTCCTCCTCTCCTCTCTCTCTCTCTCTCTCCTCTCTCTCTCTTCTCTCTTCTCCTCTCTCTCTCTCTCTCTTCTCCTCTCTCTCCTCTCTCTCCTCTCTCCTCTCTCTCCTCTCCTCTCTCCTCCCCTCCTTCTCTCTCTCTCTCTCTCTCTCCTTCCCCCTCCCTCATGCATTCATTCACTCCCGCAGCCTACGAATTCCGAGTATCCCCAATGTGCCGTGAGCGAGTGTGTGTTAGGAAGGTGGCGGTGCAGCTGGTCAGGAGAGCGACGACCTCTGGCGAATTCCGAAGGTTTTCTGATCCAAAACCCGCTTCCGCTGGTCCCCCTGTGCGCTCCCCCTTATCTGTTTTCCCCTTCCCATCCTCTCCTTCGCCTTCTCTTATTCCCTTGCTGGTCTCTTTTATTCCTGACTACTCCCTTTTCTCCCTTCATCCCCTTCCTCCCTTTTATGGTACTACTCTCTATTCCCCTCTACTTTTTTCTTCTGCCTCCTCCTTCTCTTGCTCTTATTCCTCCTCCTCATTCTTCCTCCATCTCCTCTTCCTCCTCCTTATTCTCCTCCATCTCCTCTTCCTCCTGTTCTTTCTACCCTCCCCTCCCCTTCCCCTTTTCTCCGCTTCCTCCCCCTCTTCTCCTCTTTCTCTCACTCTTCTCCCCTCTTCTCCCCTTCCTTTCCTTCCTCCCCTCTTCTTCCCTCTTCTCCCCTTCCTTTCCTTCCTCCCCTCTTCTTCCCTCTTCTCCCCTTCCTTTCCTCTTGCTTTTCTCCCCCCCCCCCATGTCTGTATTGTGTCCTCGTGTGTCCACTTCACTCATTTACTAACTCGTATTGTTCGCGTTTACAGGGGTAATTTTTTAGTGAACTCATTTGTCTGTAAGCGGATTGGGAACGTTTTCCGAGTGATGGTGATGTTTATAAATACTCTGTGTGTGTGTGTGTGTGTGTGTGCGTGCGTGCGTGCGTGCGTGCGTGCGCGCGCGCGCGCGCGCGTGTGTGTGTGTCGCTGTAGCTGTTTTATACACTATATAAATCTACGTTACTTGACGTTAATTATAGCAGACGCCTAGATAATCGTCCATGGCATATATCACCCTTCTCTGCGGATACAAAAAAGTGACGCAATCAGGATGGATTAAAGTAGGTAAGTTATCCCTTCCTCCCTCCCTCCCTTCCTCTCTCCCTCCCTCCCATTACCCACTCCCTTATTCCCTCTCTTCCCTTCTTCCTTCCCTCCCATTACCCCCTCCCTTCCTCCCTCTCCCGCTGACCAGGTGACAGCTTGTGATGGAGAAGTCTGTATCCTCGACAGCATGTTAATTTCTCCCCTGTCGCGGTTCATATGTATTTTTTTTTACTTTTACTTTTTCGATTTTAAAGAAAGTACATGATTTAATCCTTGGGATATTTTCTAAAAAGATATAATAGCATTTTGTTTTCCGTTTTATATATTTGTGTATTTTTCTCTCGTAAAAAGACTAAAAAGATGTACACTCATAAGTTCACTTAATTCAAGAATAGTATTTTTATTTGTGTATATTCTTCAGTTGTATTTCCAAGGTGGCTGGAGTGTGATGCGCCATCCGGTGGTCCGTTATTAAACTCGGCGACACATCAAAGGGTAACCAGAGTGAAATGTGGCTGGGCGGGACCGTAGAGTTTGTTGCCGGCCGTTGTCTAAGGTAGTTTGTTGTTGGCCCGAAATGTTGCGTTTAATTATCGTTACCGGATTTAAAAAAAAATTTGTTAATATTACTATAGTATCATTATCTTTCAGAAAATATTACTATAGCATCATCACCTTTCACCATCACCATCAATCATCATCATCATTATCATCATCATTATCATCATCATCATCACTATCATCACCATCACCATCGGCGTCGTCGTAGTAACAAATGCGCTGTTTGATATTCATGAGTTTTAATGGAAAGAGAGATATATATGCATCGCATTTAGGTATAAATTAACTTAGATTATATATGTATTTGGTACATCAACTGATTTACAACGTATATACAGTTTAATGTTATGAATACGGTTATGAATGTGATATTTATCGTAATTATTATAACTCGCCGGTATACATCTATCAGTCTCGGAAATTTTGAAATGGCCAAGCTTCCTAAAAACAGAATTTTGTAATCTCTGTGTCTTTCTCTTCCCTCTTCTCTCATTTCTCTCTTCTCTTTATTTCTTTCCCTTTTTATTCCATTTTATTTTGTTTTCACTTTCTTTGTTTCTCTCTTATTCTCTCTCTTATTCTCTCTCTCTCTCTCTCTCTCTCTCTCTCTCTCTCTCTCTCTCTCTCTCTCTCTCTCTCTCTCTCTCTCTCTCTCTCTCTCTCTCTCTCTCTCTCTCTCTCTGTCCCTCCCTCCCTCCCCCTCCCCCTCTCCCTCTCCCTCCCTCTCCCCCTCTCCCTCCCTCTCTCTCCCTCCCTTTTACACGCACGGAATCCATAAGTCATTTGTTTCCGATCGTTGCCCGAGGCCACGTCAGAGTAAGGCATTCGTTGAACCCAATTCCAGGAGGCCTAATTTTAACGACGGACTACCCGCAGCACATTAGGGATGCCGATTGACGAATAAGGAGGAGGAGGAGGGTGGGGGACGGGGGAGGAGGAGGGTGGGGGATAGGGGAGGAGGAGGGTGGGGGATAGGGGAGGAGGAGGGTGGGGGACGGGGGAGGAGGGGTGTGGTGGGGATTTGAGGGAGAAGTGAAAAGGTGACGGCGGGGTGGTTTAAGGGAGATGGGGAAATGAATGTTTGGAGTAGGGGAGGGAGAAGGGGAAAGGAAGGTGTAGGGTGGTGGGGAGGATGAAGAGAAAGAGAAGAGCGGAGAAAGAGATGAGAGAGAGGAAAGTTGGTTGGGGAGGAAGGAAAGGGGAAACATTACGAAGAAGAGGGGGGGTTGATAGATAAGAAATAGAGGGTGGAATGAGGGGGGGGGGTTGAGGATGAAGTAGACAGTTGGGGGGATATTGGGGGTAGGAGGGGGTTGGTCGTTGTGGCCATGAAACCAAGGGAACATTAAGTGATAATTCCCCTTGTTAAACCATAGGAGATTTGCATAATTAGGTGAAGTAGTCTTTGGGTGGTGGAGTTCGCTTCAGGTTATTTGTTTATTTGGTCGGTTACGGATTTTTCAGGGTCCGGCGAAAGGGGAAATGTTGAGCGGTCGCAACTTGTCACTGTCATTATCGTAGTACCACCACCACCACCACCACCACCACCACCACCACCACCACCACCACCACCACCACCACCACCACCACCACCACCACCACCACCACCACCAACCCCCACCCCCACCACCAACCCCCACCACCACCACCACCTTTGGACATTTGGTTGTGCAGTAGATAATGGACGGGGCGGTGGCGGGGGGGGGGGGGGGCTATCGTTTTTGTGAATGGCGGTGACATCGGCTGGCAGTAGAGGTTTAGTACGTTCGCCTTAGGTGGTGTGACCTTGAGGAAGGATTGTTGCCGGTTGTAGCTGTGTTTCTTGTGTTGGTGGTACTGTTTTTTTTGTTGTTGTTTTTTGTGTGTTTTTTGAGTTTTCAGTATTTTCTGTGTAATTATGGTTATTAGTAATATCATGAGTTTGCGTTATTTTTTTTATTTTTTGTTATTACCATCCTCATCATCATCATTATCTTTATCATTATCATTATCATTACAATCTATTCTTCTCTAACCCCACCCCTTCACCCCCCAACCGCACTATCCCGGCGTCGTTAGCGTAACAATGGTTTGTGTGGGCGGTTGTTAAGAGCTAAGTTATTTGACGAGGCAGTCGAGCGGTTGGGGTAATTATTTGTTATTTTTTTGTTAGCGATTTTGTGGAAGAACACTGCGGGGAACATGACGGATGGTTTGTAAGGTAGGGGCGTTGAACAGGCCGGGGCGGGGCTAATGGCGATTGATTGGGGAGGAGGGGGAGGGGGGTCTTGGGTAGAGAGGGTGGTATAGGGTAGGATGGGTTGGGGGTGGAGTTTGGAATTGGATGTGGATAAGTGTGTTTAGATGTGGATTGTGCAAGGGGGAGGGGTGGGGGTATTAGTCTTTTGTTTTCTTGTTCTCGTTCTTTCTTTCCCTTTCTATCTCCATCTCGCTCCTTCTCTTCCTCCTTACCTTTCTTCCTCTCCCTCCCTCCCGCCCTCCTTCCCTCCTTCCCTCCCTCTCCCTTCCTCTCCTCCTCCCTTCTTCCCTCCCTCTCTCCCTCCCTCCCTCCCTCCCTTTTTATTCCGGCGTTTAGAGGGTCGTTCGTCAGCCGCCGCGCAGAGCTGTCACTAGAAACCTTAAAGTTGTATAATCTGTACCTAATGTCTCGCCACGAAGCCTTACGACCTGTTGTGATTTGGGGGGGAGTGGGGTGTTTGGGAGGTGGGGGGGGGCTCATGGTGGTTGTGAATGAGGATGTGGTTGTGGTTGGTGGTGGGGACTAGAGAGAAGAGGGAAAGGAGGGAAGGACAGGGTACATACACTCACTAATTATATGTATATATACAGATATATATATGTATATATATATATATATATATATATATATATATATATATGCACACACACACACACACACACACACACACACACACACACACACACACACACACACACACATACACACACACACACACACATACATACATACATACATACACACACACACACACACACACACACACACACATACACACACACACACACATACACACACACACACACACACACACACACACACACACACACACACACACACACACACACACACACACACGCATATATATATATATATATATATATATATATATATATATATATATATATATATATATATATATATATAATGTATGTATATATGTATGGTCTATGTGTATGCATACAGAGAGAGATCATATTAAACGCTTTCTCGTATCCCCATCTCAGTCGAATGGATTTCAATAAACTTCTTTTTTCTCTTCATTTCTTCTTATTTTTGGTAAACGTAGTAAACTGTCCGCAGAGAAAGTGAATGCATCATTAAACCTAATTAGGAAAATCCAGATTTTTTTTTAAAGTGAAAACATGGAACATGTCAACATGGAGTTCTAATAAACTTTGCCTACTTAATAACAGTGAGAAAGATAAACAGCAATAAGACTTCTCTTTTTTCCCATTCTCTCTTCTCTGCTCTTCTGTTCTCTCTCATCTCTCCCTCTCCCCCCCCCCCCCCCCCCCCCTCTCTCTCTCCCCCTCCCCCCCCCTCTCTCTCTCTCTCTCTCTCTCTCTCTCTCTCTCTCTCTCTCTCTCTCTCTCTCTCTCTCTCTCTCTCTCTCTCTCTCTCTCTCTCTCACACACATTATCGGAGCCTTTTGAAGTCTCTTTCTCTCTCCCCGCTCGATGTATACATTGTAATGAGGGACAAGGAAGGATGGAGGGTATGAATGAGAATGAGGATTGGAGATGAGAGAGAGAGAGAGAGAGAGAGAGAGAGAGAGAGAGAGAGAGAGAGAGAGAGAGAGAGAAGAAAGAAAGAAAGGAAAGTAACAAATATAGACACAATTTGATACGGACGGAGATCGATAATGACAAAAGGTGAGAAAGGGAAACTAGAAATATAAAAAGAGAAAACCGCCAATCAATCGAAAAACTTCACTTTCATCGATGTCACTTTCATAGACACCCCTCCCGTCCCCAGAGCGTGGGAATCCGTGCGGCGGCCTGGGAATACTACCTTGGCGGGATGATTGACAGGTCGCCTCCCTGACTCCTGGCTAGAGACTGTAAACAAATACCCCCCCCCCCACCTCCTCCTCCTCCTCCTCCTCCTCCTGCCCTCGACCTCCCGTACTCTCTTCTCCTAGCATACCCCCCCTCCCCCCGCCTTTTACCACTGATTATTCTTCTCCCACCCCCCTTGCCCTGAATACCCCCCTTCTCCTCCCTCATGCCCTGAATACCCCCCCATCCCCTCCTCTTGCTCGGAATACCCCCCCATCCCCTCCCCTTGCTCTGAATACCCACCTATCTCCTCTCCTCCGAGTGTCATCAACCCCCCCTGCCCCAAATACCCTCCTAACCTTACCTACGGGTGAGGTTATTTAGGGAAAGGGGGTATAGGAGGGGGGAGGGAGAGGGCTGCTGATTGACTGACATGTGAGGGTCACGACTCTCCCCCTCTCCTCTTTCCATCTCGCCCCCTACCCTCTTCTCCTCTCCCTTTCCCTCTCGCCCCCCCTTCCCTCCTCTGCTCCCCTCTCACCTCTCCCCCTACACCCCTCTCCCCTTCCTTTCCCTCTCGTCCTCCTCCCCCTTCTATTCCCCCTTGCCCTTCCCCATTCCACTTCCCCCATCTGCTCCCCTCCCCCCTCTCGCCCCTCCCCGTACGCCCCCCTCGTCTGCGGGGTCCTGTCGGGCAAGGCAGGAGCCCAAGTATTGCGTTTCAGCGAGAGATCTCCTTAATGTCGTTTTCGTGAGTTTGTTCTTGTTTGGCCGGTTTTGTTTTCGTTGTTGAAAGGTTTAATTGTTGTTTACCTTCTCTTGTTGTTGGGGATGGATTTACTGGTGTGTTTCGTGTGTTGTGGGTTTTAGTCGTCATCTTGGTTCGTCTGTATTTGGATTTTGCACGTAATTGGCGGGTCATCGTTTGTGATGATCGTTTTTTGTCTCATTGTTGCTACGTGTTTTTCTTGTTATTTGTCTTTATTGTGATTTTATATGTACATTTATTATGATGTGTTTTGTTACTATTATTATTATTATGATTACGTGTTTCTGTTATGAGTATGTATTATTATGAGTAGGCCTGTGTATCATTACTGTGAATACTTTGTTATGAGTATTTAAATTTATTCTGTAGCTTCATCTTTGTTATTATTCATATGCCATCATCTGTTTATTATCGCCGTGCTCTTAACGCCGATTTTTTTTCTCCCTCATCCAGGATGTGTTGAACCAGTCGGTGGTCCTGCGGCTGCCTGACGTGGTGAAGGTGTCGCGGGCGGGCGAGGGCGCGGCGGGCGTTCCTGAAGTGCGGCAGCTCCTCCTGCTGGTGCTCGGGTGCGCCGTGCAGTCGCCGAGGAAGGAGGACGTCATCGACAACATCAAGAAGCTCGACCTCGTCACCCAGCATTCTATCGTCGAGTGCATCAAGGAGGTGAGGCCGAGTGGGAGGAGGGGAAAGGGGAAGGGGAAAGGGGAGGGGGGGGAGAGGGAGAGGGATAAGGGAAGGGATAAGAGAAGGGATAAGGGAAGGGGAAGGGGAAGGGGGGGAGGAGGAGGAGGAGGAGGCGGCGGCGGCGGCGGCGGCGGCGGCCTGGGGGGATAAGGAGGCTTAGGGAATAGTGTGGGGGTGAGGAGTAGATGTGGGGGAGGAGGTTGGTGCTTAGATGGGGAGAAAGTAGTTAGTTGGGGAGATGGGCCTGGGGATGTCATTATTATTATTTTTTTTCTACATAATATTTCTTGCTAATGTTTGGTCACGATCTCTTGTTCTATCCCTTATCTCTCTCTCTCTTTCTCCTTCTCCATCTCTCTCTCTCTCTCTCTCTCTCTCTCTCTCTCTCTCTCTCTCTCTCTCTCTCTCTCTCTATCTCTCTCTCTCTCTCTCTCCCTCTCTCTCCCTCTCCCTCCCACTCCCTCCCACTCCCTCTCCCTCTCCCTCTCCATCTCCCTCCCACTCCCTTTCCCTCCCACTCCCTCTGTACTCCCTTCTCTCCCTCCTCTTCCTCTCCTATTAAACGTTTATGAGGAGCTGTTAAGATGATTTAGACTTTACGTCGCTAGGAATTAAGTTGTGTGAACGACCCAAGGGCTTGTGTGTGTGTGTGTGTGCGTGCGCACAAGAAGGCGGGAGGGGGGAGGAAGGGGAGGGGGAAAGGGGGTAGGCGTCCTGGAGGAGGTTTTTGGAGCATTTAAAGACCGCGGAGTTCTAAACGGCTCTCGTGGCCCGGGTTCTGGTGCCTTTGGCCCGTGGAACCGCGAGAGCGCTCTTGAAGAAGATAAGAGGAGTAAAGTCATTACTTCCCCCAGATATTTTTCCCCTTTTTTTCCCTCTCTCCTCCCGATTGCGCCCCGGGGCACGCAGTACAAGAACCTGGAGTAGCAGTGGAGCGTAACCGATGCCCAACTCTCCCTCTCCCTCACCCCCTCCCTCTCCCCCTCCATCACCCCCTCCCTCTCCCCCTTCCTCTTCGGTCCTCCTCAATTTTCTTCCCCCCTTCTCCCTCACACTTCGTTCCTCTTCCCTTTTCTTCCTTTCCCTCTCTTCGTTCCTCCTCCCTTTTTACTCCCCTCCCCCCTCCTCTTAAAATTGGGTTCGTTAGGGGGCGGTAAGGAAGGTGAAGATAGGGGCAGGGGAAGAAGGATAACACTAAGAAGGAGAAGGAGAAGGAGAAGGAGAAGGAGAAGGAGAAGGAGGGGGAGGAGAGGGGAAGGTGAACAGGGTGGGTTAAAGGAGATCAGTGTCCTGAACGCGTCCTTTGCACCCCCATCCCACTCCTCTCCCCCCACTCCCTCTAATTTCTAACTCTCCCTCCCCTTACACATACCTGCTTTGTCCTGCCTGCACACACATCTCATCTCTCTCTCTCTCTCTCTCTCTCTCTCTTGCTCTCTCTCTCTCTTTATATATATATATACATATATGTATATATTATATACATATTATATATATATATTATATATATTATATATATTATATATATATATATATATATATATATATATATATATATATATATATAATATATGCAAGCGCACACACGCGCGTACGTACGTACGTGAATAGAGAATTGTAAGGGCGTGTGTATTTTCTGTTTTGTTTTTCAGTTGTCATCAAGAATAGATCAGTGTCCTATAGGGCCGTCTTCTCTTTGTTCTTTGTTAAACAATAGTTCGGATGATGAGCGGTTAGGCCATCGGCATTTCTCTTATTATACCCATTAATGCTTTTGCTACCCTTTGCTATTACTACATTATTTTACTGTTGTTTTTTTATCGAGATGATTATTGTTACAAACAGTAGTCGCAGTAGATGTCTTTTCTTGTAGTGTTTTTACCATTATTATATCACTTTAAATGCAGCACGATTGTCAAATCCTTTGTTAGGTCGGCCACGTTATAATCCAGGGTTGTGTAATCGATTTCTCAAGCTGACAGTCTATATAAACGCCAGTCCCAGCGTGTGTAATTTCTTTAAGCAATTGAT
>NC_051392.1:52386313-52391313 GCF_015228065.2 Penaeus monodon
TTTTTCCTTTTTATTTATTATTATTATTTTTTTTTTTTAGGGGCGGGCGAGCTCATGACGTTTGCTACGGTGTTTTTGTGCTCAACTTCAATTACCTTTTCCTTTTCTTTTTATACGTATCTCCAAACAAAAACTTGACCTGAAATAAAATGCCAGTTTCATTTCCTTGTAAACAGACAAGCAGAATTCCGTCCAATTAAACCTTTCTTCCATATTTAGTCTTTAAAAAAAAGCAGCAGCAACAACAAAAGCACAAAAACGGAAGCCCCCCCCCAAAAAAAAAAAAAAAAAAAAAAAAATGTAACGTGAGATCTGCTTATGCCTCGCGTCTTCTGGCTAATAATCATTACATCTTGGTAAATGGGTGATTATTTTTAGAAATGTGCCCCTGCTAATTTGCCTTCGGTCGGCTGCGGTTCCCAAAGCGGCTGGCTCGAGTGCGTGTCCTTGAGTCCGTGTTTTGCGTTTGTACGTTAGTATGCGGATCCAGGTGCGAATTTGTTTGCATAACGTGTGTGTACTGTAGCAGGTTTTAGTGTTTGTTATGGATGGTAGGTTGCGGTGTGTGTATGTATGTATGTATATGTGTGTATTGTTTTGTTTGTTTTTGTTTTTTATGTTATTTTTTATGTTATTTTTTATTGTCTGTTCGGTTTGGGTGCGGTTCGATTCTTTTAAATATGTTTATTTAATCGTACGTATGTGAATGTATTGCTCTAGGTACCATATGGTGTAAATATGCGTTATTATAGATTGTCAGGGAGTGTGATGCATCTGCAACGTATATGAAGATTTGATGTACATGTATGTGCCATAGGTATTGTTACAAGTGTGTGTCTGTGTGTGTTTTTATGTGTGTCTGCAACCGTGCGTTCGTTTGCATGTCATGAGTTGCAGTGCAGGAGAGCACATTCTGCAAGGGAATCTGTGCGTGCATGTCGGCGTTCTTCTAAGCGAGTGTATGCAAAGCAGCGCACGTGTATGTGTCGGCGCGGCGTTGAGGTCCGCCCGAGTGTCTTCGCGGTGACAGTATCCGCGTGGGATTCCCGAAGGTTCCCACGCCAGGGGCCGTGCGAGGTCTCCTGCAGTATGACGTGTCTCGTCCTTCTCTTCTCTTCTCTTCTCTTCTTCTCTTTCTCTTCTCTTCTCTTCTCTTCTCTTCTCTTCTCTTCTCTTCTCTTCTCTTCTCTTCTCTTCTCTTCTCTTCTCTTCTCTTCTCTTCTCTTCTCTTCTCTTCTCTTCTCTCTCTCTCTTTCTCTCTCTCTTCATTCTCTCTTTTTTTTTCTTTCTCCCTCTTTTCTCTCTCTCTCTCTCTCTCTCTCTCTCTCTCTTTCTCCTCTCTCTCTCTCTCTCTCTTTCTCTCTCTTCTCCTCTCTCTCTCTCTCTTCTCCTCTCTCTCTCTCTCTCTTCTCCTCTCTCTCTCTCTCTCTCTCTTTCTCCTCTTCTCTCCCTCCCTCTCTCTCTCCTCTCTCTCTCTTCTCTCCTCCTCCTCCTCTTTTCTCCTCTCCTCCTCCTCCTCCTCCTCCTCCTCCTCCTCCTCTCCTCCTCCTCCTCCTCCTCCTCCTCCTCCTCCTCTCTCTCTCTCTCTCTCTCTCTCTCTCTCTCTCTCTCTCTCTCTCTCTCTCTCTCTCTCTCTCTTTCTCTCTCTCTCTCTCTCTCTCTCTCTCTCTCTCTTTCTCTCTTGTCTCTCCTCTCTCTCTCTCTTTTCTCTCTCTCACTCACTCTTTTCGTTATTAATTTCCTCACTTACTCTGTCATTCACTTACCCACATAAACCCAGATTCTCCTTGTTTCATTTTCAAACTTTCTTTCTGTCTATGTAATGCTCTACCTTTACCCTTCTTATTTTGTGTATTGTTATTCTTTCTCATGCTCTTCCTCGTTCCTCTTCTCCCCCCTCCACCTCCACCTCCTCCACTCTCCCCCTCCACCTCCTCCACTCTCCCCCCTTACCCCCGGTCCTTTCTTCCCGCTGGTATAATGATATAATGAGCTTACTGTCCGTGTTTCTTTGTTACGCGTGTATTTGGCGGATCAAGGTCCGATCAGCATTTTAATGGCGAGTTTCCGAGATTATGGTCAAGGGCGGGCGCCTTGTGGGGGGGGGGGTGAGAGGGAAGGAGAAGAGGAATCGGGTGAAGGGGAATGGGGAGGAGTGAGAGGGGAAAGGGGGAAGAGTTAGAGAGGAAGGGGAAGATGGAACAGGGAGGAATGAAAGGGGGAAGGGAGAGGGGGGGAGAAGAGGGAAGGTGGTTATGGGTTAGTCCTTCATGTGGTCGTCATTTGGAATTCTCTCCGGGGCAGGTGGTTCTCACGGGCGTTGGCAGGTGGTGATCAGGGTATCCGTGGATTGTTTGAAAGGATTTCAAGGTCGCAAAAGTTCACGTGCGGTGTGCAATTGATTCAAAAGTGTTATTAATATCCCACCCTCCCCTCTAAAGAACTCCATCTCTTATCCTCCACTCTCAATCGTCCCTTCCCCCTCCCCCCCTTCATCTATCTTCTCATATTTCCCGACACCCCAGTCTCTTTCGTTATCTCTCTACTCTCATTGTTCATCACCTCACTCTTATTCCTCATCTCCCTATCCCTATTTGCTGTCTCTTCAGCTTCATTATCCATCTTTCCATCCTTATTCCCCGTTTTCCCATCCTTATTAGCCGTCTCCCCTATCCTCATTACTTCTCCGTCCTAATTCCCCATCTCTTCTACCTCATTCCCCACCCCCAATCCCTATCACCTACCCTAATTCCCACCCCATCACCCTTCCCCATATCCTAATCCCCATTCTTCATCTCCCTCATTCCTCATTCCCCATCCCCTCATTCCTCATTCCCCATCCTCCTCATTCCTCATTCCCCATCCCCTCATTCCTCACCCACTCATTCCCCATTCCCCATCCCCATCCTCATCGCCCATCTCCCCCTCCCCCATCCCTATACCCCGTTCGTAGCGGCCGCGTCCATCCCTGGGGCGCTACGTCGGGGAATGTCGAAGTGGAGCAAAATACACAGGAAGTCGAAATCGAATGGTAGCAGTGGCTTTACACATCGGAAAGGCCAATGTCGTTAGTCGATTTCCGCGTTTTGGGCGTTTGGAGGCGGTTTATTAGTTTTTGTTTCGTGTTTTATGGTTGTTTTTGTTCCCGAAGTTGTGTTGGTTTCATTGTCGTTATTTCTCGTCGTTCAGTTGTCTTGTTGTCAACTTATTATCATCCACATTGTTCCGTTGTTGTTATTAATATTTGTCATCGCCATCCATTGTCGTCATTACCACCACCATCATTATCAGCAGCGGTTATCATTATTATCAGTTATCATCACCATCTTCATCGTCGTTATTGTCATTTTGTATTACAATTGTCATTCATGCCATTATTCTTGCTTTCTTCATTCTCACTTTCAAAACCATCATTACTGAAGCTATTGTGATTTTTGTTTTGTTTCTTTGTTTTCTTCGTTTACCCGAAAGAAATACTTCTGCGTCGTGGAAATGGATAAAGCATTAGGCACTATGTTAAAGTATTCTGGGATGTAATAGTATTTTTTGGGGCGCTGTTGCTTGCCTCGGTCGTTGATGCACGAGAAAATGTTGTTCCAAGTTTGCCGTGTAAATATTGCAGTTTTCTGCTTAAATTCCCGCATCGTTTTTCGGTTGTTTACTTTAGCTGATGGAAGTCTCTCTCACTCTCTCTCTCTCTCTCTCTCTCTCTCTCTCTCTCTCTCTCTCTCTCTCTCTCTCTCTCTCTCTCTCTCTCTCTCTCTCTCTCTCTCTCTCTCTCTCTCTCTCTCTCTCTTTACCTCTACCATTACCTCACATTCTCTCTCTCTCATTTACTTAATTATTTGTTCGTTCACTTAAAGAGAGAGAGAGCGATTGAGAGAGAGTGAGAGAGAGAGAGAGAGAGTGAGAGAGAGAGTGAGAGAGAGGGAGAGTGAGAGAGAGTGAGAGAGAGGGAGAGTGAGAGAGAGGGAGAGTGAGAGAGAGGGAGAGTGAGAGAGAGGGAGAGTGAGAGAGAGGGAGAGTGGGAGAGGGAGAGTGAGAGAGGGGAAGTGAGAGGAGGGAGAGTGAGAGAGAGGGAGAGTGAGAGAGAGGGAGAGTGAGAGAGAGGGAGAGGGAGAGAGCGGGAGAGGGAGAGTGAGGGAGAGAGCGGGAGAGGGAGAGAGAGGGAGAGAGAGGGAGAGGGAGAGGGAGAGGGAGAGAGAGGAAGGAGAGAGTGAGGGAGAGGGAGAGTGAGGGAGAGGGAGAGAGAGGGAGAGAGAGAGAGAGAGAGAGAGAGAGAGAGAGAGAGAGAGAGAGAGGGGTCAAGAGACACTCCAGAACTGAGTTACTCGAGGGAATTGGACAAGACGTGAACTTAGAGTGCCACTTAGAGGCCACTTATGCACTTCTGTTTAGCGTGAACTTGAACAACTTTTTCGATCACCCTGCGGGTTAATTGAAGGGGGCAGGGGTGGGGGGGGAGGGGAACCTGGGGGAGAGAAGTAAGGGCTAGACAAGGAGATTGGGGCAAGAATGGGGGAGGGGGGGTCCTGGAGGTCGGGCAAGAGGGGTATAGGGAGAAGGGAATGGGGATAGAAGGGAACGGGTAGGGGGGGTTGAAGCAAGAGAGGATAGGGGGAGGTGAGGCCAAGAGAGGGAGGGCTGGGAGAATGGGGGGAAGGGGAGGGGAAGGAGTGACTCTTATGGTTATTATCTTTTCTACAATATTCGCGTGAGACTTTTTTTTTACGGCTTGTCTCCCCGTCTAGCTCGCTCGATATATGTTAGCGAGATTGGAAAACTTAGCAGTTATTTTCTATGCATTGTATTTTTTGTCATATGATTTTCATGTTTTCTTAATTGCTTTTCTTGTATATTTTATTTGATGGAATTAATTCTGTAGTTATTTAGGATATGTTTGGTTTCTTTCCAAGTGTTTTAGTGTGTGTGTGTGTCTGTCTGTATGTATGTATGTATGTATGTATGTCTGTGCGGTTTAGTGCGTGACGAGTGTATGT
>NC_051392.1:52396313-52406313 GCF_015228065.2 Penaeus monodon
TCTGATCGCTTCGGTTTACGAGCTTTTGTGTGCGTGCGTGTGTGTGTCTCGGTGTGAGATTTTGATCTGGAATGATGATTGGTAGTCGTTTGGCGTTTTTTGGTTTCTGGTCTTTGTTGTGGATGGTTTTATTTGTTTAAATGTATATATGTGTGGATGTGGGTGCGGGTGGGTTGATAGCACTTCTATACGTTTATGTGTATATCTGCGTTGGTCTTCAGATCCGTACATCGTGCAAACAATACTTAATGTCCACACGTTGTACATCCGTACACCTGCTTTTTAGAATACTGTACATAGTTATATATATATACACTGGGCATATTTGGAGATGTTGATACTGTGCGTTTCCACGTATATGTAAATATATTCATATTGTATAGAAGAAATATCTTGCATATTGTGAGAAGAATACACACATGACAATGGCGACGAAAATATTTTTATGCTTGTTAGGAATGCCTCTGCACATTCCGTACATGTGCAACAATCACGTATGCTTTCATCCATGTCAACAAGCACGATCATGCAGTCGATATCACCTGCAGGCATCATGTGCAAAATTCTGCTATAATCTCCCTCTTTTTTTTCCTTACGATATGGTTCTTCTTTCACCCTTTTGGTATCTTTTTCACTCGCTTCTATTCTCTGTCTCTGTCCCACTATCTCCTTATTCCTTCCGCTCTAATATCTCTCTTCTCTCTCTTTTCCTGTCTTCCTTTCCCTTTCCCCTTTTCCCTCCCCCTCCTCCTCCTCCTTCTCCTCTTTCTCCTTTTTTTCCTTCTCTTTCTCCTCCTCCACCTCATCTTTCACTTTCTCCTCCTCCTCCTCCTCCTTCTTCTCCTTCTTCTTCTTTTTCTTTTTCTTTTTCTTCTTCTTCTTCTTCTTCTTCTTCTTCTTCTTCTTCTTCTTCTTCTTCTCTTTCTCCTCATCATCCTTCTTCTCTTTCTCCTCCTCCTCCTCCTCCTCATCCTCCTCTCCTCCTCCTCCTCCTCCTCCTCCTCCTCCTCCTCCTCCTCCTCCTCCTCCTCCTCCTCCTCCTCCTCCTCCTCCTCTCACTCTTTCCCTCCCCCTCTCTCCCCCCGTAGCCCCCTACTGTCCCTCCCTCATGTCTCCCATTTATCATCCATCTTCTCACCTCTCCTTTCCCCCATTCCAGGACCTCCTCCGCTCGGTGTGCGGAGAGCGGGACGAGGAGGACGCATCCCAGGAGAGTGTTCACCACCTGGGCGTTCAGCTGGCCGACTGCAAGGCCCAGCTGCGTCGCCTCCGTCAGGAATAGTGAGTTCATCTTCCCTTGAATTCGTTGTGAGGATGTTTTGCTTTGATTTTATCGTATCGTGTTGTTTTGATAGTGAGTTTCTCTTCCTTTGAATTAGTTTTTTTTTCTTGTGAGTTTTTTAAAAATGTTATCGTGTTGTTTATCGTGTCGAATGTGTGTGCTTTTTGGGGGGGCGTGCCAAGGTTTCTGCCCTAGTTTTTTTTTTTTTTTTTTTTTTTTTTTTGCATTGCGGTTGCTGGCTGGCACTGTTCTCGTGGTGCCAGCTGTTAAGGCGCGAATTAGTGATGATTTTGTTCGTCTGTTCTGTTGTTTTTTTCTGAGTCTTTCTAAGAACTAGTGTACATTTTCTCAGTTTCTGCTGACAATGATTGTTGTTATTCCCACTACACAAGCAAGCAAGCAAGCAAGCGCTCTCTCTCTCTCTCTCTCTCTCTCTCTCTCTCTCTCTCTCTCTCTCTCTCTCTCTCTCTCTCTCTCTCTCTCTCTCTCTCTCTCATTGTCCCTTTCCATTCCATTCCCTATTGCTCCTGCTCTCTCCCTCATCTTTGCTCTTTTCGTGCCTCTGTATTTGTCTCTCACTTTTCCTCCCTCTATTCCTGTATCTTTCCTTTTTTCTCTCTCCCTTTATTCCTGTATCTTTTTCTATTTCCTCTCCCTTTTCCTCCCTCCCTCCTTTGTCTCTTCCGTCTCCCCCGATCTCCATCCCCCCTTTTCCCTTTCCTCCCCCTCCTCAGATTTGTGCCCCCCCCCCCTCCTCCCATTAAAACCTCATGGCGGCCTGTTGTCTAAGCTTAAGAGAATCCCCGAGTCATCTGCTCACGTAAGAATGTAGCAGCCGACAGGTGAGTAAGCAGGCAGGCAAAGCAGGCAGGAGTTGTATCCGAGGGCATCCACTCTCCCTCTCCTCCCTCCCTCTTCTCTCCCCCTCTCCCACCTCCTTCAACTATCCCCCGCTACCACCCCTTTCTCTCCCTCGTTATCATCTCATACTCTCCAATCTCTCTTCCTTTCTCCTTCCCCCCTCCCCCGTCTCTCTCACTTTCTCTCTGTCTCTGTCTGTCTCTTTCATTTTCTTTATTTTTCCCTTTCTCTTTCTTTATTTCTCTCTCTCTCTCTCTCTCTCTCTCTGTCTCTTGTGGCTCTCTTCCCCTCCCCTTACTCCTCCCTCATCCCTCCATCACCTCTCTCTTCCCCTTCCCCCCAACACCAACTCCATTCCTCCCCTCCTCCTTATCTCCCTCCCCAACATTCCTTTACCCCCACCCCCCAATCTTCCCCATTAATTTTCCCATCATCCCCCAAACTTCCCCCAATTCCCTCCTCTCGAACTTCTCTTTACCCTCCCTCCCCCCCTCAAACTTCCCTCCTCTACCCCCAAACTTCCCTCCCCCCTCTAGCCCAAACTCCCCCCCTACCCCAAACGTCGTATTGCCCCCCCCCCCCCTAAAACGTGTCGGCTTTGGCTGCGGCGGCCAGTAGCCCTTGGGAGGAGCCTGTGTTGACCAGTACCCAGGGGTGAATATCCTCCTCGGGGGGGGAGGAGGGGGGAGGGGGAGGTTGAGTTTGGGGTGGAGGGGTGATGGCGCCTGGATAAGGGAGGGGGTGAAGAGGGGAGAAAGGGGGGAAAGGGGAGAAAGGAGGAAGAGGTGAAAGGAGAAGGATAGATGTTGGAAATATATGGGAGGTGGGACATGGAGAGGGAGAAGGGCGAAGGAAACAATTGGAAGAGAGAGAGAGAGATAAGGTGGGGGAGAAAGGGAGAGAAAGAGAGATGGTTGGAGGAATGTAGAAAGAAGGGGGGAGCGATGGTATTCAGAAAGAAATGAAGAGAGGGTTGAAGAATAGAAAAAAAGGGAGAAAGAGAAGACGAAGAGGAGAGCTGGAGTGGAAGAGTAAGGGAAGGAGAGGAAAAAACGAAAGAAGGAAAAGAGAAAGGAGGAGATGTACAGAACAGAGAAAGAAACAAGCAGAAGAGAGAGGTAGTAATAAGTAGAAAAGAGAGGGGGGTGAATTGGAAAAAATAATTAGAAAGTGGAAAAGAGAGAAAGAAGTAGAATTTAGAGAACTGAATAAGTAGGAAAGAAAGTGAAACAGAAGAGGAGGAGAGGCTTGAGAAGAAAGTAGGAGGAACATGAGAAGGAAAAGGAAAGGGAGGAGGAGGAGAAGAAGAAGAAGAAGAAGAAGAAGAAGAAGAAGAAGAAGAAGAAGAAGAAGAAGAAGAAGAAGAAGAAGAAGAAGGAGAAGGAGAAGGAGAAGGAGAAGGAGAAGGAGAAGGAGAAGGAGAAGGAGAAGGAGAAGGAGAAGGAGAGAGGCATGAGGAGAAAGAGGAGGAGGAGGAGGAGGAGAAAGGGGGAGGGAGCGACCGCCTAGCAAGGTGAAGGTCGACCCGTGGCCCGTGTCCAGGTGTTGCGAGGGAAGAAGGGGGGGGGGGCGAAGTGGGGGGAAAGAGAGAGGGGGCGTTGGGGGGGGGGGCGAGTTCACGTGGAGGGTCGTCTCACATGGTCGTCACGGCGGGTATATCGATGTGCACGACTGGCGGCGGCCTTGTGTGCGTGTGCGTGTGCGTATGATGTGTTTTCATGGTCTTGGGTATGTGCGTGTGTTTGTGCGTTTTTTGTCGTGTGTGGCTTTGGAGGGTATTTGTGTGTGATTATGTGTACGTTTTCTATGTTTATGTGTACGTTTTTGTTTTATCTATGTGTGTGTACGTTGGTGTTTATCTGTGTGTGTACGTTTATGTTTATGAATACGTGTATGTGTGTGTATGTATGTATGTATGTATGTATGTTTGTATGTATACGGGCGCGCGTCCATACGTGTAGCTTGTAAGACTCGTCACGCTTCAGAAACCATGAAGTGGAGGAGGAGGAGAATAAGAAAACAACGAAGATTTAAAAGTATAGATAGAGAGGGTTGGAAGAGAAGGTGGAAAGGGAGGAGTAGGAGAAAAAGAAAGAGCCAAAAGGAAAGAAAGAAAGTAAAACAAGAAAGAATGGAAGATAGAAATAATTATACAGAATTAGAAAGAAAGAAAGGATAATTGAAGATCAAAGAGAAGAAAAAGGAAGTGAAAATTACATATAAAGAATAGGCGAATAACTTAGGAGAGCAACCAAAGGAATAAAAAAATAAAAAAGTGAAAATGAACGAAAGCACGATGCGGAGAATAAAAAGAAAATGAATAAAAAAAGAAATGAGAATACAAAATAAGAAAAAGTTCAATCATAATAGATCAGCCTCCTTCAAAGAGGGAGAGAGAGAGAGAGAGAGAGAGAGAGAGAGAGAGAGAGAGAGAGAGAGAGAGAGAGAGAGAGAGAGAGAGAGAGAGAGGGGATGAAGGGAACAAGCAGAAACAAGTCAGAAAATAAAAGGAGAAGAGGAGACAGGAGAGGAGGAGGGAATGTGAGACACGCAGGGCATTCGCTGGAGGGCGGGGGAGGGAGAGGGGGCGGAGAGGGGGAGGGAGAAGGGAAGAGATGGAGAGGGAAGGGAGAGGGGAGGGGGGGAATAAGAAGAGAGGTGAGGACGGGAGGGGGAGCGGAGGGGTGAAGGGGCGGCAGGTGCAAGTAATGAAGGTACTCGACCTACAACGTCCCTGACTGTGCGTGCGTACGTGTGGGCCTTGTGTGCGCGCGTCTGTCCGTTTTCTGTTATTGTTTTTTTTGTGTGTGTTTGTTGTTGTTGTTGGTGGTGGTGTCGTTGTTAATATCGTTTTCATTTTTATCGGTATTGTTTTTTATGCTTTTATCATCACTTGTTACTAATACAACCATCTTCGTCATTGTTACGATATTATTATTGATTATTGTCATTACTGTAACTGTTATTTATTATTATTATTATTATTATTATTATTATTATTATTATTATTATTGTTATTATATTATTATTATTATTATTATTATTATTATTATTATTGTTATTCACCTTCGAAGACCACGTTCTAAAGGAGGATTATGTAAACGTTAAGAGTATGAGCTTCCACAGGTGATGTAGAGGGAAAAGGAAAGACGGATGAAATAAACCAGAAAAAGTCACAGATAAAGGAGAAACATGAAAGGAGAGAGGGAAGAGGGGAGAAATGAGGGGGAAGATGAGAACATCGATTGCAGATAATGGTACAGATGGTGATGAAACAGTGGCAGTAGAAAGAGTAGTAATTTTGATGTCGAAAGAGTGATCATAATTGAATGAAAACGAAGATAATGAGAATGGTACTAATAATTAAAACCAGTGGTAAAGTGACAGTGGCGAAAGTAAGGTAACAAGAAAGGTAAAAGAAGGATGGAATGGAGAACGGACAGGTCACGTTTAGAGGCAAATGTAAAAGGTATTTTTGTGCGGAGAAGAACGAGGGCGGACACACACACACACTCACTCATTCTCTCATTCTCTCATTCTCTCATTCTCTCCCCCTCTCCCCCCCCCCCCCTCTCTCTCTCTCTCCTCTCTCTCTCTCTCTCTCTCTCTCTCTCTCTCTCTCTCTCTCTCTCTCTCTCTTCTCTCTCTCTCTCTCCATCCCTCCCTTCCTCCCTCCCTCCCTCCCTCCCTCCCTCCCTCCCTCCCTCCCTCCCTCCCTCTCCCTCTCCCCCTCTCCTCCTCCTTCCCTCTCCCTCTCCCTCTCTGTGCATGTATGTGTGTGTGTTCATGTGTGCACCTGCTTGCGCGCGCCTCTAGCTCTTATGGGCTGGTGTGCGCCCGTTTATCTCCCGTGTCCATGTGCTCGAACAGACGATCGGGTTTTCGGGGCCTAATCCTTCCCCATCCACATGCATGCGTGTAAATCCGGGTGTGAATGCAGGCCAAGGGAGTGGGGGGGGAGGCTTAGCATAAGGCCGAGAGGGATTTGCGGGCGCGCGAGGCAGGTTTATAGGCCTAATACGATGGTGATATTGGCTGTCCTTGTTTGGATTTTTTTTTTTTTTTTTTTTTTTTTTTTTGATGAGGTTCAGCGTTGTTGATTTCGGGCGAGAAAAGTTTCGCATTGTTTATTTTAAGAGCAGAGTCTTCCTCCTCTCTCCCTCACCCCCACATCACCCCTCCCCAACCCCATCTGGCGGCGGGAAATGTGGACGAAAGCGGCAGGCAGGACAGCCCATTTCGTGGGCGGCGGAAATGCCTGTGGGCGCCGGCGCTGAGCTTCTTTCAGAGGCGTCGTCGGTCTTGACTTCATTGAGGATGTGACGCATACCCGGATTATAGTAATGCGAGGCGCTTGCGTGACGCACCTGATGGGTAGATAGAGGTGGAGCGGAGCGGGGGGGGGGGGGACATCCACACGCGCGCGATGCTGTTGAAGGCGATGTTGCGTCGGAAGGGGGGTCGAACTATCTGTCTGTCAGTCTGCGTCAGACTCTTTCTGTCTATTCCTTTTAGTCTGTATTAGTATATTTATATTGTATTATTCATTTTCTTTTAGTCTGTATCCGTCAGCTTTTTCTTTCTTTCTTTTTTCTCTTTTTTTCTTTTTATCTGCAACAGTAATTTGGTGTGTGTGTTTTTTTTTAGTATGCGTTAGTCCATTCCTAATCTTTCAGTCTCTCGCCATAGTTATCAACTCTACGCATGCACACACCCCTCCTCCCCCCGAATTTCCCCATCCTGGTTTCTATTTTTCGAGGCGAGCGTTCGAATCCACGCGGCGGTTATAAAGAATAGAAATCTGCATTATGGCCGCCAGTGTTTTCGCCAAAGAGTGTGACTCGGGGAAGTTTTGTGGTTATGGCAGGTGAGGGCGTGCGGGCGGGCGGGAGGGGAATGGGTCATGGGTGGGAGTAATGGGGGAGGGGGGTGGCAAGCCTTGAGGAGGAGGGAGGCAAACCATGGTGCCCTAGGTGTGTGTTCGCTCCCATTGTGCAAGCGAGAATTGTCAAGGAAAGCTCGTAATCGAGAGGAGGGGAGGGAGTGGTGGGGTAGTGGGGAATGGGGGGAAGGGTGACCTAATACAGGTGCATATGCACTCACACACACACACACGCACACGCACATGCACATGCACATGCACATGCACATTCACATTCACATTCACATTCACACGCACACGCACACGCGCACACACACACACACACACACACACACACACACACACACACACACACACACACACACACACACTCATTTACTCACTCACTCACACTCATGCTCACCTCCACCCTCATCCTCACCCTTATCCTCACCTCACCCTCACCCCCCCCCCCACACACACTCATGCTCACAGCCACACAACCACACAAACGCCCACCCACACGCCCACCGGCCCTGGTTGCACACACGCGTACCTACCACACAAACGGGGCCGCGGGGGGAGGTGAGCCCGGGGTTAGCGTTGGGGGGGGGGGGTGAAGGAGGGGAAGAGGTTGAGGTGGAAGGGGGTCGGTGGGGGAGGGAGTTTGGGAGAAGTGGAAGAGGTCGGTGGGGGAGAGTTGGGGGAGGGGAGGGGAGGTGGTTCTCGTAAGTCCACTTGACTGTCGTAGTGTGGAAGCCTGGGGGGAGGGGGGGAAGCGCTGCAGGTGGATTGGGAATGTGCAGAGGAGGGGGCAGGGTTGAGGAGGAGGTGGCGAGGGGGGCAGGGTAGGGGAGGAGGGGACAGGGCAGGGGGCAGGGTAGGGGAGAAGGGGGCATTAGTGGGGTGGGGTCATGGGGGAACAGGGGTAGATTTTGGTAAAGGGGTCGAATGGCGGTGGAAAGATGTGGGTCAGAGAAAGAAGACGGGAAGGGGCAAAGGAAAGGGTAAGAGGAAAAGAAGAGAACGAAAATAGTACATATGAAGTAAACAAACAAACAAAAAAAGAAACATAAGGGATCAGAAGAACGAAAAAAATGTGAACTTAGAATCATAGAAAGAAAATAAACTAAAAAGGTGAGGAGAACGAAAAAAGAGGATGATGAGGGTAACTACGAAACTTAGAATTTCGGGCAAAAAAGTTATTCAATAAAACAAAAAACTTCGTTAAAAGTTTTTAAAAATATCGTCAGAAGGAAAATAAAATCAAAGAAGAGAGAGAAAAAATAAAACGAAAAGTAGAAATGCAAAAAAATGGGAAGAGGAGAAAGAAGAAGAGGTGGAGGAAGAGGAAAAGGAGGAAGAGGAAAAGGAGGAGGAGGAAAAGGAGAAGTAGAAGAAGGAAAAGGAAGAGGAGGAGGATTATGATAAGAAAACGAAGAGGATAAATGCAACAAGCAGAAGAAAGTAAAAAAAAAAAAAAAAAAAAAAAAAAAAAAAAAAAAAAAAAAAAATATATATATATATATATATATATATATATATATATATATATATATATATATATTATATATATATATCGAAAAAGGAAGAAGTAGGAAGAGATCGGGCGAAGGGTCCTCGTGGAACGTTCCAGATCACGCGAGGATCGACAGACTCAGAGGAGGCTCGCCAAAGAGGGGGGTGGGGAGTGGGGGATGGGGGGTATTCAAAGACTGTATCATTCCTTGTATCTTATTTTTTTTTATCTTGTCTTGTTCGGTATCTTTTTTTATTTTTATTTATTTATTTTTTCTTGCCTTGTTTATCTTGGTAATGTTTTTTGGTAGTGTGAAGGTTAATTAGGTATTTATAGTGTGTATATTTGTTTTATTTTTATATAAAAGTTTGATGCTGCGATGTGTTATTCCAGTGGAATGAAGGAAACGGAGAAAAACAAGTGGAAAGGAAGAAAAAAATGTTCTTGAAACAGGTTACTTGGTGGGGGTTAGGGGGTGGGGGAGAAAGTGGGAGGTTGGGGGTTGGAGGAGAAAGTGGGAGGTTGGGGTTGGAGGAGAAAGTGGGAGGTTGGGGTTGGGGGGAGAATGAGGGAGGAAGGAGATTAGGGGAGAAAAACAGAAGATAGCGAATTGAATAAGGATAACTTCGGGGTTTTACGGATGGGGGGGGGGGCATAGGTAAAATTAAGGGGATTGCAACAGAGGGTAGAGTAAGAGGTCGAGTGCAATAAGGGCAACGAGGGGGGGGGGGTAAAATAAAGGGGGCGTGCATCCCCTAGAGGCCTTCCAGGGGGCCAGCGCTTGCCCCTGGGACTGGAAATAACAGCTCTCCAGTTCAGGAAATTGTTGGCGGGACCCCATTATGTAACTATTTTTTTCTGCAGTTCAATCCACATTGCATTCTTTTGAGTTTTTTCTCTCTTTTTTAAGCGTTGATTGATCTGTTTAACTTAAGAGGGGTTATGAAAGGAAAGTTGAGTGGAGGGATTCTCTCTCTCTCTCTCTCTCTCTCTCTCTCTCTCTCTCTCTCTCTCTCTCTCTCTCTCTCTCTCTCTCTCTCTCTCTCTCTCTCTCTCTCTCTCTCTCTCGCTCGCTCTCTCACTCACTCACTCACTCACTCACTCACACACGCTCCCTGCCCCTCTCTGTGTCTCTGTCCCACCCCCTTTCTCTCTCTCTCTCCGTGGGTGTAACAAACCCCGGGGTGTTTACCCTGAGGTGGTGTGGTTAGCTGCCATTATCTCAAGGTCACTCCACCTGCCGCCACCGCCATCCGCGCCGCCGTCGTTCCCTCGTTTTTCTTTTTTTTTCTTCTATTTTCTTCTTCTTCTTCTTCTTCTTTTCCTTTTTTGGAAGTTTGCAATTCTTGGTTCTCCTCTTTCATTTTTGTGATATGTTTACCTTTTTTCTATCCATTGTTCTCCATATCCTTCCTCACATCTTTCTCTTTTTCCTCTCCCATTTCCCCCATTTTATTCACCTCTTTCGCGTCCCCTT
>NC_051392.1:52411313-52441313 GCF_015228065.2 Penaeus monodon
TCGCAGTTCGGTTCTCGCGGGCGGCCGGAAGCGCGCGGGTTAGATCTTCGCCCGACCGACCGTTCCCGCCAAAGCGGCCCCGCGCGGAGACAACAAAGATCAACAAAGAATATCCTTATGTACGTTTCTGTGGACAAAGATGAAGACATGATATATGCGCAGCTGTTTTCAATGCGAAGGGCAAGTCCGCCCACGCCCTCCATTGTCACGTGAGGGCTACCGCGCGGGCGTGGGTCGTCGGCCGTGACACGCGCTATTGTGTGGGCGCCGTCGCGGAGGAAGTGAGTCGGCGCCCATGGCTGGCGAGAAGGCTAGCGTGGGCGGACTTGAAGATGGAATATTGGCTTGGTGGTGATGACGGTGGAGATGGTGATGGTGATGGTGATGGTGATGGTGATGGTGGTGATGAAGGATGGTTGTAATATTTGTATGTTTGTGCTATCGTCTTTTTGCGATTATTTATTTATTATTTATTTATTTGTTTGTTTATTTATTTATTTGTGTTATTCATTCATTCATTCATTCGTTTTTTTTAATCTTTTCGCCCCATATTTTTTTTCTCTCTCTCTTTCCATGCCTCGTTCTTTATCTCTTGACTACCTTGGCCTCATCATCCGTTCCCTGTTCCCATATCCGCTCGTGAGTCGTCTCTACATTTTCCTAAACCCTTAATTACGGGTATTTAAGGGAGGGAGAAAAAGGGATAAAGGAGGGAGAGTAAGACAGGGAGAAAATGGACCGTCCACGTAAGGTTAAGGGGGGGGGGGATCTTCGCAGGTCGATACGAAGGGTAAAGGGGAGGGCGGGGGGACGGGGCCCTTGCATGACGCTCGCTTTTTTTGTATTTCTCTCTCTCTCTTTCTCGCTCTCTCTCTCTCGCTCGCTCTCTCTCTGTCTATCTATGTCTTTCCATCTATCTGTCTGTCTGTTTAGCTTTTCTTTTTTTTTCTCTCCCTCTCTCTCACTCTCTCTCTCTCTCTCTCTCTCTCTCTCTCTCTCTCTCTCTCTCTCTCTCTCTCTCTCTCTCTCTCTCTCTCTCTCTCTCTCTCTCTCTCCCCCTCTCCCTCTCCCTCTCCCTCTCCCTCTCCCTCCCTCCCTCCCTCCCTCCCTCTCTCACGCACATACTTACTCACTCACTCACTCACTCACGTACTTACTCATTCTCTCCATTCTCCTTTCCTCCCTCTCTCCCTCCTTTCTCAGTATACTTTCCTCCCCCATCCTCTCCGGTCTCTTCGGAGCGCTCGCCTCAGACGCATTGCCATCCCGCGGGCAACTCCATGCAGCGTTTCCCGTCCACGTGCCACAAGAAGGACCGCCGTCGCCAGCCCGCCGTAACAATATCCACTTTTCTGCCATTTTTCTTTATTTTTAGCTGGAGTGAAAGTGAACCGCCCGCCGGGATCGCGTCGCTGCCTCGGGAAGTAATTCGCACACGCGACAAACCTTCGGCGCTCCCCCGTCGCCGTAGCTGCCGAGAGGTCGGCGCCGGTCGCCTCGCTTTGTTCCGAGTCATTCCGCGACACTTGGGGGGGGGGGGGGGTTGTCGCTTTGGATGGTTGTGATTCTATGTCTGCCTTTCTGCCGTACTGTTACTATTACACACTCTCTCTCTCTCTCTCTCTCTCTCTCTCTCTCTCTCTCTCTCTCTCTCTCTCTCTCTCTCCCCCTTTTCTCCCTCTCTCCTTCTCGCCCCTTCAAAGCCCTATCCCCTTTTCCTCTGCCCCTTCAAAGCCCCTTCTATTGCCCTTTGCTTCAACACTTCAAGCCCAACGGTTCCCGCGTTTCCCGTGTGTCTATGTTGCAACGCTCCATTGTTTCTGTTTGTTTGTGATTTTTTTCGTCTTTGGGAGCGCAAGGAGGAGGAGGAGCTCTTTTGCGAAGAAACGGCCGGAAATTCTAGCCATTTAAGCGAAGAAAGACGATGCCGACGATCCTCTCCCCTCTTTTTTTTTCCTCGCAAGAAGTCAAATGTTCAGGAAGTTGACACTTGGCGTCGCCGCTCCAAGAGGCTCGGTGATTCAGCGAGTGTCTTTTGTCTGTCGCGGGGGATATTTTTGCTTCTCGCTTCCTTTTCCTCCAGCTGCCTTTTATCCCTTCGATTAATTTTTCCTTTGTCACGGAAAGATGGAGGGGAGGCAGGGAGAGAGATAACCTTCCTTTGTGAACGTCGCGGCGTCGGCGGTTCCTTACCCCGGGGGGCCGCCGTGACGTCACTTCCTCCCCGTGACTCAGCCTCCGACGGCGACGCTGACTGGCAGGTCCAGCTTGACCTTGCGGGGCCGAAGAGAGGAAAAGGGAAGTGTGTGCGAGGGAAAGGAAAGAGAAAGGGGGAGAAATTGGCGGGAAGGACGAGGGGTGAGAGTGAGGGACACGGGAATTGCATAGGAAAGGGGGAGAAGAGGGGGGAAAGAGGGAGAGAGAGAGGGAAATGTATAGGAAGAAGGGGAAAAAAGTATGGAGGAAGAGGTTGATAGAGAGAGAGAAAAAAAAACATCAGGAGAGAAAGAAAAACAGAAGTTCGATGGCTTGCATTGTCCAGGAATCGAAGATGGTAGAGAAAAATATTATACCTGTAGAAAAGACGAGACAGAGACAGAGAAGGAGAGAGAAAACTGAATCCGATAAAAGTCACACAAAACAAGCGCGAAACCCCGTGTACTCAAGAAAGGAAAGTCGGTTATTATAACTGTTTTTTATGTCCATTATTCTAAAAAGGCAAATGGAGATTTCTATGTCGTCGTCGGGGTTAAGGCTTTGACACGGAAAGGTATGATTATAAATCGGGGGGGGGGGGGGGGTCGGAGAGAAAGGCGTTTTTTTGTGGTTATTGTCTTTGGGGTTGAAGGAAATGTATCAGGATTGAGGAAAAGGCTAAATGAGCGTTTTACATTCGTTTGTCTTTTGTTTCGGTGGTTTTTGGTTTCGGGGAAACGCGTGTTTTGTTTAGGTTTTATTTCTTTTTTTTATTTCGCTCGCTCTCTCTCGCTGTTTCTCTCTCTCTCTCTCTCTCTCTGTCTTTCACTATCAGTCTCTCTCTCTCTCTTTCTCTTTCTCTCACTCACTCACTAACTCACTCCCTCTTATTTACAACATTCATTCAGTCAGTCACTCTCTCACATATTCGTATACAACACTCTCTCTCTCTCACATATTCGTATACAACACTCACACTCACAAACCCACTCATCCACTCACACTCCCTCCTCCTTCCCTCCCTCCTTCCCTCCCTCCTTCCCTCCTTTCCTCCTTTCCTCCTTCCCTTACTCACTCACACGTAATGCCTCGTCCACTAAACAATAAGAGAAGAACCATCGCATGTTAAGATGCTCGTAGCGGTAAACGAGACACCGAACCGAGGCTGACCTATTGACTATTGATTCCGTTGCTCAAACACTCCGTTTTCTTTTTCTTTGCATGATAGTTTTTTTTTTTTTCTTTCTTTCTTTTTCTTTTTGGGGGGTAGGGGGTGGGGGGTGGTATATTGTATAATTTTCTTGGGTTTATTTCGTGGTGGACTTCGTGATTGTGGATGAGTATCAACCGTTAAATGCTCGGTTTGATTTATAGTTGTAGTGATTTTCCGAAAGTATCGTAGCGTCTGTGTTACGGTGATGCAGATCTTATTGTTGGTATTTTTGTCATGTAACTTTTTTCCAGACAGAAGGCATGTTGAAGTGGATGAACAAAGGAACGTCGAGGTAGACGGGCAATGACTGTTAAAATAGACTTCGATAGAGTACCCAACAGCAGCAGCAGATTAGCGACCCGGGTTTGCCAAACAAGGCTTTTTGTGACCCGGCTTTTTCGACATGGCTTTTTTTCGCCAAGGCTTTTGCGACCACCGTTAGAATTTTCGATGCGACCCGATGACGGACGGGCTTCAGTGATCTCAGGGAATGCTTTTGAGGTTGCGCGGGTCGGGGGCGCTTATCGGAGGCGGAGCTGCTGGAGGGGGTGAGGGTGGAGAGAGAGGGAGAGAAGGGGGGAGGGAGAGGGAGAGGGAGGAAAAGGAGGCTTGTATTGATAGTGGTAGTAGCAGAGTGAGGGGGGAGTGGTGATGGTGGTTGGGAAGATGAAGGAGAGGGGAATGGGGTGGAGGCGGTGGAGAGGGAGAGGGAGAGGGAGGAGGAGGGGTGAAGGTGGAAAATGACTGGCGGGAAGGGAGAGATGGTGATGTAAGTGTAGGAGGAAGAAGAGAGGAAGAATGAAGAAGAGAGGAGGAAAACATGCTCTTAGACGGAGAGTGATGAGAGGAATATAGAGATAACGAGGGAGATAAGAACCAGAAAGAGATGGTGATTGGGTGAAGCCGGTATTTTAAGAGAGAATTAAGAGGGGGGTAGTGATTAAATGAAGCAAATATTTTAGGAAAGAATTAAGTGTGGGAGGGAATGAAAAAAGAGAAAATCTGTGGCGCCATTAGTGGTAGGAAATACTGTCGCCGGGTCGTTGTGTTGGCTGCTTGCCTGCTTGTCCACCTTGTTGGTATGCGCAGGGAGAACTTCATTTTTTTCTCTCTCTTTCTTTTTTCTTTTGTTGAGGAAGTGTGAGGGGGGGGGGGTTGCTTGATTTATAAGCGTGGCGTAAATCCGTAGATTGAGTCGAGAAATATATTCACATGTTCTTTAAAAAATGTTGCCAAAAAAAAAGAAAAGAAAAAAGAAGTATATCCTTTCGTTATCTGTGTGTGTATGCGATATACTGCTAAATATAAGAGGCACGAAAGAGGGCATTATACTAATTAGCGAGGTCTTATCGGGCGATCATTACGGGCCTTCAATGCATGCGCCAAGGCCATTTCGCCCGCGCGGCTTACAGTCAAGAACACACGGCCCTCCTCCTCCTCCTCCTCCTCGTCTTCGTCATTCTCCTTCCCCTCCTCCTCCTTCTTCTTCTCCTTCTCCTTCTTCTCCTCCTCCTCTTCTCCTTCTTCTCCTTCTTCTTCTTCTTCTTCTTCTTCTTCTTCTTCTTCTTCTTCTTCTTCTTCTTCTTCTTCTTCTTCTTTCTTCTTCTTCTTTTCCTCCTTCTCCTTCTCCTCCTCCTCCTCCTCCTCCTCCTCCTCCTCCTCCTCCTCCTCCTCCTCCATGACAGGGAATGTTGCTGTCTCGCCACGAGGAACACGCGAGGATTGTAGATTTCCGATAACGAGATGCCTGCGGTGGCGCTGGAGGGGAGGGGGAGAAGAGAGGGAAAAGAAGGGGAGACTTGTGTGTGCATGGCGGAGGGTAATAAGATAGTTATTAAATCTTCCGAGGGAGAAAGTGAGGGAGAGGGAGAGATGAAGAAGTTAGAGAGAGAGAGAGAGAGAGAGAGAGAGAAGAATGAAGAGAAGAGGAAACAGAGACAGAAAGAAACAGAGAAAAAAAAGAGCCGAAGAGAAAGGGAGGAGATAAGGGGACATAGATAAAGAATAAAGGAAAGAGAGAGGAAGGAGAAAGGGAGGAGAGAGAAAGAGAGAACTGTGGTTGCCAGCGCGTTGTTCGTCCGGGGATCGACAAGTCCCCACACAAAAACGGTTTATGGCGAAACTCCGCGACTGCTTTTAGAACTTGCCATTGAAGTTGGCCGGAGACTTCATTTCCCTCATTAAGGCGCCTGCGAGAATAGAATAGCTCGCGAGAGGAGCCCGAGATTGCCTCAGGCAAGGAGGGGAGGGAGGGAGGGAATAAGGAAAGAGAAATCGAAAGCTGATAAAAGGGAGCGCTGGCGGTCGAAAGCATGGTATCTAAAAATGCGAGCAGGGGCATTTAAAGCCGTTAGTGTTTACGGTAATTAAGGAGCACAAAACAAAGCCTCCTGTTGCGTATGCATGACAGAGACGACGCTCGAGAATATTAAACAGGCGAAGGTTGAACTCCTTACTGTTGCTACCTGTCCGTTCTTTAATTATACCTTGGAAGTGGTTGTTAGGAGCGCCAGATGGGTAATTGCAGATAAGGTAATTTTGGTGGCTGTTACTGCCGTACAGGTTGGTTTGGTATTACTAAAGATTAAAGTGGGGTTCGTAGAGTGTATTGTTACGTAAACGAGACTTGTGGACACGAGTAAAATTGAAAATGAAAGTTGGTTGTAAAAAAAGTTTTTGTTTGTACGCGTCTGTGCATGTGTGCGTGTGTTGGGGATGTTTGTGTATAGTTTGTTCATCTGTGTGCGTAAAATTCCTGTGTTTTCTTGAATAACAAATGTCTTTTCAGATAGAAAATGCTTGCAGAATTGTTTTAGACTTTCCCCTCTTCCGTGTTTATGTTTAGGACAGAGACGTCACATTAAATACTCGACGAATCCGAGGCGTTTCCGCTTCCCCCGCGGCCGTATTAAGAAGCATCTCCTGCAGCCGTCCGGGCGCCCTTCTGCGATTCATTTGCGGATCGACTTGTATGGCAAGCGGTGTTGTTTCTGGCCGATTCGGAAATTCGGATGAATAAATGGCAGCCTTAATCGTGTTGAAATAAACACGGTGCATGGCATTCATGTATTTTTAGTGGTCGTCACATTTTTTCTTTTCTTTTCTTTTCCCCTGCAAAAGATATTCTTCATACACGTTCATAAAACTTTCTTCTGCTTTGGGAAAGCCGTGACAATGAGACTGTAAAGAATTTATTGAAAGCGGGGGTGTGGGGGTATACGTGTATTTGAGGGGGAGGGGGAGGCGGAGGGGGGAGAAGGCGGGAAAGCCAAAATTTTAACGAGGCTTTGCAGCTGTTTGGTGACGTATCGCCTTCTCGCTTTTATCGTACGTGCAACACTTATTTTGAGATACGGTGTCAGTCACCCGCGCCGTGTGAATGCTTCATCATGCTGTTGATGGAAAATTTAATAGAGATGATCTGGGGTTGGGCGAATACCGGGAGAGAATATTTATAAACCTTTGTTTGAACTTTTATCCTCGCCGTGGTGTTGGGGATCAATATAATAAATGGATTTTCAACCACGTCAGCGCTGGGTGTTGAATATTCATGCCCGTAACGAGTTTTTTTTTTCTCTTTTTTTTTGCAGCGAGGAAAAAGCGGAGAGCATCGCAGAGTACAAGGATGAGCTGGAACAGACCAAAACCATGGTGGCCAAGCTGCGGCAGGAGGTAGGCCATTTTCTTGCGAATATTACGACAATTATATCATTGAAATGTATTTTATTTTTGCATAGTGTTCAGTGTAGAAAAAAAATTATTCTTGAGATGTATTTTTTGAGTATTGAATCTAGAACATTTAATTAGATATATATTTTTTATTGATTGTTGAATGGTAGAGTATTTTCGAATGATAGTAAGACGCAAATGGGAAATTTGTAATTCATTAGATTTTTTTTTCCATTCTCATGATCACCTATTGTAATTTTCACATGTAGATAATTATAATCAATGAAAATATCAGCATATTCATGTGCTGACCCCCCCCCCCCCCCTTACACTGACCATCCATACTGAGCCTCGCGCCCTTTTGCAGAACGTGGAGCTCGTGCAGGACGCGCGGGCGGCGAGGGCGTGGCGGGACGAGGCGGACATCCTCCGGGAGCGCGCCAGCCGCGTGGAGGCCCTCGAACAGGAGGTAGCGCGCTACAGGGACAAGATGGCCGACATCGAATTCTACAAGACGCGCGTAGAGGAACTACGTGAGGATAACAGGTACTAGGAATGAGGAGAAGAATTAATAAAATGATGGAAGAAGATCACAAGACATTTGATTACAAGGTTTCAAAATAACCTGGTGGAGATGATTTGGGGATGGACGATTACGAGGAGAGAATATTTATAATCCTTGGTTTTAACTATTATCATATGGTGTTGGGGATCAATATAATTAATAGCTTTTCTCTTATTAACTTCTTAGGATTTTAGTCGAGACGAAGGAGATGCTAGAGGAACAACTAGCTTCCTCCAGAAGGAGAGCAGAGCAGGTGCTGGACCTCGAGAACAATATCCTGCAGTTGAAGCAGACAGTCAATCAAATCAGCATTGTAGGTTTTCTGAGTCCACGTTTGTATTGTCTTTGAAATCCAGTCAAGACAAGGATTCACTATTAAAAATTTGATTATCACATCTGCTTTCAAAGAATTATTAAAAGGAGTAACTTGAATAGAAAAATAATACGATTGTGGTATCCCGCAGGAGCGCGATGCTGAGCGCGAGAGGCTTCAGGAGGTGATGGAGGAGAACGCGCAGTTGCAGCTGAGCAACAAGAACTCCCTGAGTGAGTCGGCCACGCTGGTCGCCCAGCTGGACCATCTCAAGTCGCGGGGGCCTCTCAATGGCTCGAGCGTGGGCAGCGACCTCATCGGCGATGCCCAGGCGAGAGTACTCAAGCTGCAGCTAGAGAATCAGAGGCTGGAGGCCGAGGTGGAACAGCTCAAGCGCGACTCTCTCCTGGCTTCGGCTGACAAGTTGCTGGAGCTGGAGAAGGAGAACAAGAGACTGTCCATCAAGGTACTACGTCTTGTGTCGAATCGTACATGAAATGACGAAAGTAAAAGCATGATATACTCTGGAGGGAATGCGTTTTCTGAACCAGTGGCGTCTGTTCATTACCGTAAATCAAATATATCTCTTTCAGGTGACACAGCTTCAGGAGGTGAGTCAGAAGGAGAGATCGCAGGTGCTGGAAACACAGGGAGAATCTGAGCAACGACATCAAGAGATACAACGCCTTCACCAAACCCTTAACACTGTCAAGACCAATTCCCAACGGCAGATTGATGAGCTTCAGGCAAGTGAAAAATAGGATAAGATATCATAGTTTTCTTGACTCATAGTATTTGAATAGTAAGATCAATGCTGACAATTTGAATTATTATGAATTAATAATCCTGTTCATACCCAACAGCAAGAAAATACCCAGCTGGTTGAGTTGATAGAGGGACTCCGTGAGAGGCAGAAGAAGACCACAGACACCAGACTTCTTGATGTAGAGACGGAGAACAAGAAACTACAGGACATTAACCTGCAACTACAGAGTCAGGTATATTTTATGGATCATAAGCATCCATTTTATTTCCTCCTGAAAGGTTGTAAGTCTGGCTATAAATCTTCGCTTGGTGTTTTTAATTCTTCACACCATTTCATAAGGTTACTGTAGTCGTAATTCTCATATGTGGGTATTTTAAAGGATTTTTTGTAGTTTGCTTGTGTGTAGTGGTGATTATGAAATAAACACAGTGCAGTTATTTTTTACTGATCTGTTGATTTCTTTACTGTTTCTCTTTTTTCTTGTTATTTCAGTCAGTTTCAGTGGAATAGTACATGTGATTTTATTTCAGGTATCACGCCTTGAGTATGAGAAGCAGCAGCTGAACAGACTGACTGAGAGGCTTCGAGAGAGTGCAGACAAGTTATCTGAAGTTGAGCACCAAAAGAATGAGATTGAACGTGAAAACAGAGATCTGCAGAAGGTATGTGTTTGTACTTTTAAGGTTTGTGTATATATCTATAAATGTTTTTTGTCCCTGTACTAGTTTGAAGTTCAACCTTAATACTTTAAGCAGAGTGATATCAGAAAATGATAAGATTAAACTCACAGATTAGTTAGAATTCATAGGAAAATTATAACTGCCCCTACTACTTAGTAATGGTTTACCTTAGTATCTCTTAATATAACCTCAGAAATTAGTCCTGCAAATAGAGGTTCAGGGGATTCAGACTTACTTATCATATGTCTGTTTATATTCCCTTTTAGATGATATTAAAAATGTATGTTAGTTTCTGAGGTTATACTTGTGTGTATATACCATTATCATAGCTTGATATAACAGCCTATGAAATGAGTGGTAGTTTGTTAGTATTGTACTGTTAAACTGTGCGAGTAGATTCTGTAAAAAGATGGGTGGTATGTACAGGCCATTGCTGCCCTGCGTGAGAGCTGTGAGAAGCATGAGACTCTGGAGCACGACTATGCCAGCCTGGAAGTGGAGTATAGCAGAGTTTCTAAGACTTTGGCCAACATGCGAGAAACTGTGGCAAAGGTAAGTGGTTACACCAGAAACATATTTTGATGTTTTCCAATGTGCATGAATTCATCCTTTAGTTATTCACTTAAAACAGTATTTACTGCAGGAAAACCATTCTTTCCTCTAAGTTATATCATTAATATTATAGATATATATCTTTATGTCTGTCTAAGATATGAAGTGTTATGCAGATTAATTTCATAAACTGTTCTTCATTGCAGCTTGAGAGTGCCCAGAGTGAGAAACTGCAGATGCAGGTGGAGGTGGAACGCCTCAATCGCTCAATGGACAGCCTCAGGTCCTCATCCGTCCGCCTGGCTGACCTGGAATCGGAGAAGGAGACCCAGCTGCAGCAAATCAACCTCCTGCAGACAGAGTTAGCATCCCTGAAGGCCCAGAAGAGCAGGGCAGAGCAGGCGGAGTTGGAACTGCTGACAGCCAACAATGAGGTGCAGAAGAAGAACAGGACTCTAGACACTGTTCAGAAGAAGTTGGCAGAATCAGAGAAGGAGAAGGCTGAGTTAGAGAATGAGAACTCCAAGGTTAGATTAGTAAATACTTTGTTATACTATTTAATAAAGTTTATAAAAGTGCAGTACTAGTGTTTACCTTCTTAGTAAACTTGAAGAATATTGTGTGAAATTCAGCTCTTTCCTAAAAGTTATGGATTCTCTTGCCTAGAAAGTGTATTAATGAGAGAAAGGCAATTCTGTCAGACTTAGTTTCCATCTGCAATAAATTTTTAAAATAAGATTTAGGTAAATGTTATACTTTTGAATATTTTCCTTAAAGGTTATGACTTTTGGGCTGTAGAAATTCTTTAACCTTGAGTTATTTTTGCCCTGCAGCTTCAGAGAACAGTTGAGACCCTGAAACTTTCAACCAAAAAGCTGAATGACATGGAAAGAGATCTCACTGAGCTGGAGAGTACAAATGACCGGCTGGATCGTGAAAATAAATCCCTCCAGAAAGAGGTAAGAAGTGTTTTAAGAGTTATTCAGCCAACCTTTGACACATTTTATATAAGTGGTCAGATTAAGTTTATTTTTGGTGGAAAGTGTTTTGTGTATTACAGGGTGTTTTATATCTATTTTTATGCTTGACAAAGGTTACAAGATTGCGCAATGCTATGGAGGTGAAGGATGGCCTCATTGACGATGCTGCGAGCAAAATATCCACTCAGGAGCGAGATATTAAGAGACTCAACAAAGATGTAGAACAGTTCAGAACAAGTGATAACAGGTATGAGTATAATTTAGTTACCAAGGGTTTTTTTCTTTCTTTTTTTTTATAAATGTATTTGAAAGAATACTTCATTAAATGTTATTAATTCTGATACTGGTATGAATATCAAATTTGTTTATATGATAATTAGAATTGGCTCTTATATAGTGATGCCTTTATTATATACTTTTTTAAAAATAAATTTACAGAGTTCGAGAATTAGAGAAGGAGAAGAGAGAGCTTGAACAACAAATGATGACTGAACGCAAAACATTAAGTTGCTTAAGAGAAGATTTGGTTGCAGAAAAGGTAAGGTCAAGTTTGCTATGGTGAAATCAACATAGACAATATGCAGTTGTCTTAAAACAGTTATAAAAGTCATTACTACTTTTGATTGTCATTGCCATCATTATTATTATTATTATTATTATTATTATTGTTATTATTATTATTATTAATGTTATTATTGTTATTATTGTTACTGTTTGTTATTTCATCAAAGATCAATAAGTAAGAAATCTTGAAAATACATCTAATTTTTTTGTTATTAATGAAAGAGAAAAATAATCTTAAGGATAACGTTTTAAGAAAAGATTGATGTTCTTCACTCCCAACAGGTCAAGACACAGCAACTCTCCAACCAGCTTGACAGCCTAAGATCGGACCTTTCTAAGCTTGGACTTAATGCAGACAATCTGACTGCTCCAGCTTCAGATAATGATGATGAGTAAGTGATTGATGGGCGTTTAACATATTTTGCTTGCAGGGAATAGGAGAAGTTTTTATAGTCCTATATCTTTGTGGAATGTTATGTTAGTGGGTGGGAAGAAAGAAGCTGCCATTCATGTTAAGGCATGCTATTGAAATGGAATGCATGTACATTATATTTCCTGTACTCTGATTTTGTATATATACCTGGCAAAAACTATTTATGAATAGAAGAGGAATAAGACTGCTTCCTTTACAAAATTTCCTTGGTCATACTAAGAACAGCTTATGGTTTCAGCGATCATATATCATGGATATTGCGGAGCACTATAAAGTCAGACAGGTAGAGTTGCAAAGAAAACATGTAAATGTACGTTTGTCAGATATTTATTTGCAGCTTTACCTACCTTTGCGCTGATCACAGGTTTCTCTGGTGATGTAATGCTGCTTATGCAGTGTTAGCCTAAGGAATATATTATGGACACATACACAGACATGGGCAAGAAAGGGTATTGTGGTGGCTTGTTGGATATAAAAAGAAGATATTTGTGATTTAAGTGAAGGAGAAATTTTTTGAACAAAGAGAGTTAATATGGGACCTGTTGTTTTAACATATACAGATTTTTTTTATTTTGTTTTTTCCCCCCTGAAGATTACCTTTTTAGGTGCAGTCATTTACATTACATATTGTTATTAAGCTAACCTTAAACCAGTAGCATATGACAGTTACTGTAATTTCTCAATTGGGCATATATTATATACCATATATATATATATATATATATATATATATATATATATATATATATATATATATATATATATATATACATCATATATACTATACATTTCTTACCAGAATAAAGTGGTCCAATCTAAAATATACTTCTATTTTTTCTTGGAAACATTGTGTTAACATCAAAGATTGGTGATTTTGTATGATGTTAAAAGGAATGTTTTTGATTGTAGACTTACTGCTGTGCATGGCAGTGTGGCATTAAATAATATATATACTGTATATGCTTGTTTCTTTTTTTTTTTGTTTATTTTTTTACTTTTTACGTAATTGTTAGCTTCGTGCTTTTTAATAACTTGAATGTTGCAGTGAACACTCATGAATCACATGCAGATTTCTTACCTAAATCCTGCTCCTCTCTCCAGCCGATACAAGGCCCTAGAGTCAATGCTGGAAGAAACCTTGAAGAGGAGTGTGGAAGTGAGAGAGGAGAAGATCGCCTCCCTCGAGTCACGGCTGAATGAGTCTGTCAGCAGGAACAAAGAACTGCGGAAGCATTTGATGGAGGTAAGATACGAGTCTGCAAATGTCTCAAGTCAGTTCAGTTCAGTCTGTATACTTTTTTTGTATAATAGAATAAAAACTATAATTCTTATACATTATTATAAAATTGATATAAGAGTAATTCAGTTGCTGTGCCTGATCTTTGTAGAAGTCCATATTAACAGTGTGTGGATAAAAATGTGTACCTAAACTCTAAATTTTTATTTCACAGGTTAAGAGCGATTTTGAGACCTTGCGTCAACGTCACCAGGAGGAAGGTGTTATTGAAGATGTGTCCAAGGAGGTGGCAAAGCTTAGAGAGTCAATTTACCGCACTAATGAGGAGGTTAGTAATTTGGTAGTATTTATATTTGTAGATTTTTTTGAAGGGGAAGAAATTCTTGGCATTCATTTTTTATTATGTGTTCCATATTGAATTGAATTTAGGTCTGTTGAATGTACAAATGGTGTATTTTGTCTGTTTGTGATAAGTACATATGGAAAATTTTATCTCAACTTCTTTGTCTTGCAGAAAGGTAGCCTGGAAAATGAAATAGCTGAGCTCAAATCTCAGGCAGCAAGTTACAGGGAGCAGGTTTGTGCTCTCCAATCTCAGGTGACATCTCTGTCCAACCAAAACACTGTCCTCTCCCAGCACAATGCAACACTTCAGGGTGAGAATGCCCGATTGCAGGTGGAGAATACAACCTTGCAGTCACAGTCAGCTTCTCTGATTGCTCAGAATTCTGCTTTGCAGACTTCTGCCACTCAGAGTGAGGGTGAAAGGGATAAGGTAAGCAGTTGATACAGTTTTCTTCTTTGCAGTTTATTGCAGTAGAAATCTTTGAGTTTCAAGAGAAATCATCATTCCAATATTATTGTACTTTTGGAATTTGCAATTTTTTTTCCTTCATTCAGGTTCGTCGAACTTGTGACGAACGAGGCAGCCGCCTGAACCAGCTGGTGGCTGATCATGAGGCTCTTCAGCGACTCCACCAACAGCTGACCAGAGAATATGACAACCTTATCAAAGAACACAACAACCTCAAAACAACTCACAAGAATCTGAAACTAGAACAAAAGGAACTCAAGGTTTGTAATATTCTGTTGTGTGTGTATGCTGCACCTTAAAAGATTGTTGGGTGGGTTATACATAATGTACACAAGTACTTTTTACTCCTTTTGTTTAATTTGGAAAAAATGAAAGAAATTACAAAATTGGTTGTAAATGTTCTCAGGAAAAGCAGAATGAGATGTCAGCTGGTGAGGAAGACTTGCTGAAGCTACGTGAAGCCTTGGAAGCTGAGATGAACAAACTCAAGACAGATTCCACTACTCTAGCTAATCTCCGTGGAGAACATTCTAGACTTAAGGTATGTTATTTTAAGCACATTTTCTTCTAAGAAAGGTAATATCAAATATTCAAAGTGAATTTCTTTCTCTGTTATTAGACTGTGAATCAGTTAATAATTGAACTTTGTATTCATGTACATCTGACAGGTATATTTCATTTATACCAGATACTGCAATCACTATATGGATACAATACCTAGCTTGTATTTATAAAGGTAAATTAGTTGACCATTGTCTACCAGCCAGTTCTTAGGGATGTAAAGGAGCTGTATCTTCCAATTTTAGGATGATTTCCGAAGTCTTTTCTCTGCCAATGAGAAACTGAGATCTGAGTACAAGAGTCTTCAGGGTGACTACAAAGCCATCAAGACAGAGAACAACACTGTGAAGCTGCGGTTAACAGAGCTCAATGGTGAGCTTAATGACACACGAGACCAGATGGCTGCATTGGATGTAGAGGTCTCCAAACTCAATAATAAGTGCCAGGTAAGACCCATATCTGGAGCCGTTATATGTAATTATAAGGTGATAATAGTGATGGTAGAGATTCATATCTTTTTTTTTTATGATGATTTTAGGTACACTGTGTAATAGTCTTTTTTTAATCATAAGCTAAATTATGTCATTAAGAATAACCCAGAAAAATGAGAAAGGCCACTTAGTGAATGCTATTGTAATTATTGTGATTATCACCATAGGTTCTCCAGACACTGAATGTGACTCTTGAGGAAGACAGGAGGTCTCTGATGTCACAGGTGTCACTGTTGCTCACACAGTACCATGACCTCCTCACACAAACACTGGAGGATAAGCAGCACTTCCACCAGGAGGAGAAGAATTTCACGTAAGGATCCCATTATATGAAGGGACTGTGAAAGAGGATTCCCTTAAGCATCAGTATTATGCTGGGAAAGTGCAGTTCTAGGATACATTGATATTGATGAAAGAGATATTTAAATTCATTTGAAATTAATCCTACAATTCACAGCTGGCACTAAAGCATAGATACAATTTCAGGGACAAGCTGAACAACCTTCGGCGACAGAAGGAGAAGTTAGAGGAGAAGATCATGGAGCAGTATCGCCGTATGGATAACTCGCCATCCAAGAAGTAAGACTTTGTACCATTTTTTCTTTTATTTTTGTCTTTATTGGTAACAGTTCACATTGGGATAGGATGTTCTGTCTATTTATATATGGGTGAAGTGAACTTGTTTTTTATACCATCTCAGTCATTATATTTGCTATGTTTATAGCTGTATGCTAACAAGTACAGACAAGTAAGTCTCTTTGTGTTTGTTGTTTTATGTTTTGATTCATAATAATATTTCCACTTTTTTACTAACATTTGTTTCTTGGTTTTTTGGGATTATGGCTCCTTGTAAATGTGTCTAAATTATTTCTTTGTTTATGAAAAATTCTGCTGTGTTCATTATGCAAATTGTTTTCTTTACTACATAAATATGTGTTTTGCTTTTATAATTTGAAGTATTATTGATTACAATTTCTTAACATCAACTCTTTGTGATTATATGATATAGTGTTAACATTTTAACATGCATTTGCAAGGGAAATAGTTGTTAAGGGCAAGCAGTTTATTACAAATATGGCTTTCAATTTATTTGTGTTAAAGGGAAGAGAGTGGATGTTCATTTTGGTTATTTAACAAATAATTTATGTGTATTATAGTCCCATTCACATTGCAATCAGTTCCTAAGTAATTCCCATGACATTCACATGAAAAATGTCATCTATATAAAAAAGAAAACCTCAGAATATATGCTGCCATCCTTAATCTGCCAAATGCTGCATTTTAGCCATAAAAACTTTAGGATTGTAATGGAGTAATGCATCCCTTTCAAAATGGTACCAGCTCTCTCTTTTTAGAAGTTTTTAACTGTGTCACACGCTATATAGTAAACATATGGTACATAATATTTCTTTATTGTGACACCATACTCTGACCTCTTACTTGTGCTTCTGGACATCTGCTTCTTTCAGCTTCCCCAGGTATTTTTTACAATTCTGTGATGTTGTGCTGTGAGATGTCCAAACTGTGGAGGATTATATTTTACAATAGTTTAAACTTAGAAACTTCTGATTGATGAGTGAGATGATTAGTTGTAAACTGATTAGCTAGAATGATATTGAAATCCTGGTGCCAAATGATTTTAGTTTCATTTGTGCATATGTATATATATTTTTTTATTATTATTCTTTAATTGAATTGTATGACTTGGTGGTTGGTTCCTATCTCCTGTTTTGTATTTGTTAATGAATAATAATTATCTGGATGAGACTATGGGCAGTGGATGTATGTTTGTGATCTCAAGAGGCTTGGTTCTCAGGATCCAAAGATTGTTATTGTTGACAGAAGTCATTTTGAAGAAGTTGGTGATTATCTTTTATTTGCATGGAGACGTTCATTTTTTAATAATTATTTAATAAGGTAAACGTAAATTAACACTCTCTTTGTTATAAGCTATAAGGAATCTTTGGCATGAGACAACAGTCTTTTGAGTTTGTACATTTTTACCAAGATCTAAGAATGAGTGTTTTCCCATGCTAGGTTATCACCGGGCTGTGTGCCGTACTCGTAAGTAGTATATGGACAATGTTCAGTTGACTGCTGTGTGTTGCAACCCCAACTTCTATTACAGTTGGTTCTTCTTGTGATCACTAATATCAGGAATGTTTTGTATGCAACATTGTAACCTCTGTTACTCGTATTTCTGTAGGTGTAACTTAATAACCTTTAAGTCTTTGAATGCATTTATTTGCCTTTTTTTTTTTTTTGTAGAAGAGTATATTCTCATATATATTCACTATATAACATTGTTGCTGAGTGTTGTACAGATGAAGAGCCATGTGTAATTTAGAAATGTAGTTCTTTAACTTTTACATCTATCCTAATGAATTCTTTTAGATTTTATATTTACCTTACAACAAATGTTAGTCTTGTGAAGTTAACCCTGTGTCATACAGAAGAATAAGAATTTTATGTGTGTGCTGTAATATTGTTTATTTGAGACATTATCAGGGTTATGAAAGATATTCTCAAATGTGAGTTTATACTTTCAAGATTTTCTGAAGTGTGAAATGCTTGAACAACAAAATTTAATCAGTGGTCATCATGAATTGCCATCCCAAACTGTGCCCCCTTTCTTTGTGAATCAAGATTGGTTAAAACAAAATGCCAAATACACACAGTACACAGAAAGTGACAGTGATTCATTTGATACATTTTTTGGGTTAAAGATTCCTGGATTAAGAACTTCATTACTACAAGACCATTCAAGCATTTACATGGTTCCTTTCTCTTTTTTTGTTAGTTTTTCACCCCATTCTCTCTCTTTTTCATCATTATGGCATTCTCTTATTATTTATTATTTTCTCTTAATAATTCAGTCATAATTTTCTTTTGCTCTTTTTCTGATATTATCCTTACCTCTTATCATTTCCTTTTGTGTCCTTTTCTCCTCTTCTTTCTAACTGATGATCTCTCTTTTGATCTTCTGTCCATCTTCTTAATTCCTTTTCCACTTCCAACTTCATTTTGTTGTAATGAGTTCCAAAATCTACTATATGACAGCAGGAAAAGACACTGTAACAATTCATTCATCACCAAAAGCTTTAGATGTTGATTTGGACCTACACCTGCATATTTTCCCTTCTTATACTGTGCACATCACTCTTTACTTGTATTGTTCACGAGGATGATAGTAACAATAGGTTGTAGATTACACTCCAACACGTCACATTATGCAGGACTTGTGGCATGCTGACTGCTCTTTTACTTTTTGTATTGTATAGATTATGATTTTTGGAATGATTTTTGGAATGATTTATACTTTATATATAAGTATAATGATATTGTTTTGTTAATCTGTTGAATCCAAGTGTTAGTTTTACCTCTCTGATAAGTGGGATGATATTCTGAAGTAATCAGTAACATTAATTGGTGCATTTGTTTCCCTAATTAAATGTTGATATTTATTTATTTTTTTCTTATTGAGTGTGAAAAGGTGAAAGGGCTTGTATAACCAGATTCATTGCACCTAATTGAGGGAATTTTTTATTTTTTTATCAGAGTGTGGCAAGAGAAAACAGTAGTGTGTAATAATTTTATACTGGAAAGAGACATTTTAAAAATCATTTTGGCTTAATATTAAATTCACAAAGAAAATTGAGTTAAGGTGCAGAACTATTTCAGTGTTTTTTCAAATTTTACATGGAAAGTTGAGAAATATAAATAAACCATGTTTGGCATTGTATTTTTGTAGACTTTGATTTGATGCTAAGGTTTTTATTTCTGTAATTCTCTAGGAAAGGCTTTGGCTCCAATCTTGTGCGACGAGTAAGGAAAGCTGGAACTGAGCTGATCAACAAAGTTCCCAGGGTAAGTTCTGAAATAATTAAATTTATATTTACACTCTTAGGATATATATATATATTTTTGTTGTTGTCAAATTATGATGAATTTCTCCTTGTATGTTTTACTTAGGAATCAAAAGTTTGTTCTTTTTCATCTAACAATATTTCATTCTGCAATCTCCAGAGCGGACGCTCAAGATCCAGAGGACGTGACGAAGGAGGAGAAAGCCCTGATTCTTCATCTCTTGGGTCATCCTCGCATGCCAACGATTCTATGGACTCTGGCTCTGAAACACGGCGCTCCTCCCCAAACCTCCCACCTTCTCCACCCCATGACAGTGAAGTAGCAGAGCAGAGAATGGGGAGAAATGGACAGACTCCTAATCATTACAGGAAAAGTTTACCACCTCTGAATGATGTCTTTGCCTCACAGATTCTCAGGTACTTATATCTTTTTAATTTGATGCAAAAGTTGTTTAGCAGTTTCAATTGTAATTTCTCATGTGATTTGGAATTTGCACTCTAAGGGAAGATAACCCAGAGAATTCCATTTTATAGTAATAAAAGCTGACACCATGAGAGATGATTGTTTCGTAAAGGCATATATAATTATACCAGGAACAGAAATGGGGACAGTAGAATGTGCACTGGATAATCATATTTTTATATATTTTTTGTATGCTGAGCTTTGTTGCAAGCAACTAATATATTCAAATAATTATACAGAGGCTCAGTGTCATCAGAGGATGTGGGAAGTTTGCAGTCAGGTGATGCCAGTGACAGCCACCAGGAAGACTCGCTGTCCACTGTTACAGCTGGAAGCGGGACTGCAGAATTGAGCCGAGCAGGGTCCAGACGTCCTGTATACCTCACTGAGGATTCGGACTCCATACCCACCCGCGATGTAGGACCTGAATCTCTTCAGAACAACCAGGTATGAGTTTTCCAAAGTCTGGTTGCTCTGAATGTTTTCATGAATGTTTAGATATACATTATTTCACTGTCAACAAATTCTTGAGTGTACAACAGTAGTTATGTAGAATGTTAATCGAAGTATCATATCACAAATTGTTTGTCTGTAAACATCATGTTAATATAGTAAAAAGATGAATTAGCCAATATGGAGATAACTTTTGGGAGCATACATTTACATGAAAACTAATTAGAAGTCTGTACACTTCACATACAAACAAAATTTAGAAAGTGTCAGATAATACAAAGTACTTTTTTCTAAGAGTGAAATCTCCATTTCCAGAATCGAGGCAGAGCTTCAATAAGGAGCAATGCATCTTCTTCAATGAGCCAACAGGTGATGAACAGGTATGAAACATACCTTTACTTGAAAGTATGGTGGAGGTGTTTCTCTTCTCTTCTTTGTTTGCAATACCATCTGTCGGGATTTGTATATCATTGGATTTTGCAAAATATTTGTTTAATTTTACATCATAACTAATGTGCACATGTGATAAATTATTTAGGAGTTACAGCAATGTACACAGCAGTCTACCCCCATCCACTCCAAGGACCCCAACCCCAGGGGGAGTGCCAAGATCATCAACACCCAAGACTGGTGTTCGGAGAGAACGGGCAGTAGACGACGAACTCCCTACCACTCCCCGTTTACCACCCCGCGCCGATCATTCCTCCAGGTATATAAGGAAGACTGCCATGATAGGGCTAGTTGCCACTTTTCCCTAATTATTTCAGAACCATGCATTGTTGGAAATTTTAGAAGTATCATTTAATATTTCACATATGAGGTATTCTTAGTAATCTAGTAATTCTGCTTATTTCATGATTAGTAATCAACATTATTATTTGATTCATGGTCTGCTTATTTAAGTCCCTACTGCTCACTTTAGGCTAATGCTAGTTCCCTCTGCAGTGCGCCACAGGTTCCCCCAAGATCCCGTCGTGGGTCCAGCATAGTCCAGCAGGACTCCCTAAGCTCTAGTCACTCAACTCCCCCTGAGATCCCAGACCTTAAGCCCCCCAAGCCACCACCACGTCCGCCTCCTTCTGACGATACACCTCTGAAACAGTCCAAGGATATTGTGGATAACTCGGTGTGGTATGAATATGGATGTGTTTAGTTCACCAGTGAAGTGAGATATGGACTCCTGGAATTAAAAGGCTGAAATTCAGAAAACAAAGAAAAAAAAAGATAATAGGAGATTGCTTCTCATATATGTCTGTTAATCTGTGTATTATCATAAATACAGCATCCAGTTACTTGTGAAAGTCAGTCATCCAATAAGTAAATAAGGTCTATATATTCCTTATTGTGTATTCTCCTAAACTTCAAAATGTACAGAGTCTTTGTGGCTGATGTCCTCTGTATAGTAAGTGGAGGAATAAATAGCCTACCTGAACTTCATTATAACTTCTCATCCAAGAAGTTCTGGTGTTCAAATTGCAATACGTACATGGTGCATGACTTGCTGTAGTGACTTCAGTACAGGTGGTTCTGACTGTAGTTAGTAAATACATTTGACATCAGCTGATCTCAACAGTTTGTATCTGTTAGGTTGATCAGGTATGTGTTATAAGAATTACATTCTCCAGGTTCATATTATTTTGTATACTGCTTTTGTGATTTTGTTGTAAATATTTCAAAGGGCACAACAGTTTATTTGTACATATAATTGTAGTCAACTCTTGTAATAATTTTTGTCATGAATATGTCACCATATTTTGATTTTTCTATATATTAGTAGAGAAATCCAAATGAAGTGTGAACATCTTGTAATTTAAAGCATATCATTTTCATTTCATCTAGGACAGAGATCTTTTTTATTTACATATTAGATTAATCATTCATATACCCTCGTAAGATAAATCCAAATTTGAGTCATTAAAACGATGATGTCCTGTGGCTTGTTAGTCTTCCCTAAAGACACTGACTGGATTGTGCATCTTCACTCATATTTCTCTCAAAATTAACATTGTTACTGATTTTTAACTGACCATCATATCATTTGTATGACATGATCTGATAGGTAAAAAGAAAAAACTATTATTTACCATTATTTTAAGGTAAAACTTGCTTTTTCTCCAATTTCAAATCTGTTTTGTTTTAAAATTTTTAACCTTTAGTCAGAGTGTCAATGTAACATAGCTACGTTAAACTCATTCAGTGGGTGAAGTATTCTGATTCAGCTACTCATTGTCTTAAGGTATAGGTGATGTTAGTTCGTTCAGTCAAGGTGTGTGCATTTGTAGTGTTCCTAATGGCTACAGTTGTAGCCTCCTTGTCAACTTAGAATGTACAGCCATGCTAATTAAATGCTCGTTGTGAAAGAAAGACTCCTTATGCTATTGTCTTCAGTGCAGGTACATTGTTTTACTTCAACTCCAATCTCTATGAATCAGTGGCAAATCCAGTGCAATGTTACTAGCCAATTCTGCAAGTTTCGTTGGTACTGAAGCTAGTCTCCCAAATGCAAAGAGGGATAAGGTTTAAATTTACACTTGCAATTAGCTTCTGAATAAAACAAAATTTATTCATGTTACAAAATCAAAAAGTCAAAACTTTAATAAAATGTAGGATCATGTAACAATCTCTCTCTCTCTTCCAGTTAAAATTTGTCTAGTGCATTTCTGTACATTTCCAGTGTATTAATGATTTCTCACCTCACCATTTATTGATTGTTTCCTGTGTGAAACATAATATTGTTCAGCTTATGACTGAAGTTGTCTTTTAACTTGACACTTACTGCTTCAAGATTGCAGGACAGCATGAAATGAAAATAAAAATATGAATGTAAAGGTGGTTTTATTTAGTTATACAAAATATATACAGGACCTTTTTTATTACATTATGCCCAGAAATATTATATCATATGCAACAGGGGAAAAATACATTTCAATTTTTAAGCAGTAGGAAGGGATTCATTAGGACAGTTTTAAAGGGCAATATGATAATCTCTGGTTTAAGGATTGATCTGACATAAGGAACATGGCAATCTCAGGGAAGGAAGAACCTTTCATATATATAATTATATATTTTATAAACAAAGTTCTGCAGTTTCATTTCAAAAAATAATACCAACTGACTAAACTTGGATGCTACCCATTTCGACTGGTACATTTCTAAAACTGGGGCTGCTGAACCTTAAGTCTTGTTATGAAAAAGTAATCAATCTTGTTCCACACTACGTCTTCATTTCATAACCAAAGCTTAGGTTCTTTAGTAAATCCCAAAAAGGAAAAATACTGCCATGTGACTTTTACATTTCAGAAAAAATATGCCAAAATTAAATCTTGTTTTCACAGACACTGTGGATAGATAATTCTGCTACAGCACCTTACAAGACACGCGAGCATCATAGCAGTGAACAGTGAGGCCCAGTGGACCAGGAATGATGCTAAGGACACTAAACATTTACAATTTCAATATCTACGTATAAGAAATAGATCTATAACACTATCAAGGAAACTTTCATGAACTAGCAGCAACATTCCTGTTTATCTGGATCTCACAAGACACCACTACACCACAGGAAGAACACTGGCAATATAACCTAATCTAAACTGACTATTTTTTGGTCACTTTTACAATCATTGATTATAAAGTATTTATGTGATATATGTATATATAAATGCCAATAGTAATTATTTACATCTCATACATGCATTTTAAATATGTCGGATAAGTTAGACATGACTAAAATAAAGCACTCAAGTCAACTCAAGTACACATGAGGTTGGCTGGTCTTGTGCAAATAAATGTAAAGGCTACAAAAATTAATATGTACACAATATATTTCAACAACCTCTCTGACTATGGCAACAGCACTCATTCTTGATTTCAAAAACTGGTATGATAACAATATAGTTGACTAATTTATATTCATTTCCATGGTAAATTCATCTTGGCCATCAGCCAAAGTTACATCAGCTTGCATTCCGTTTCATAATGTTCTCACTATATTGGGTTTAAATGAACAGAATGCTATACACAATATCACCAGTAGCTGACAAAAGAAACAGTGTGCAGTTTATGAAGTTTTGGTTTCAGTTACATGAACAACACATCACTGAAGATCATATAATAAAGGTAGCAATACCAAACGGCCTAATTTAAGCATAATTTCCATAAGCATTGAAGGTCAGAGAAAACCTTGTATTTTCACAGCTTCACTTCGTCAGAAAGTGAACTAGGTCAAAGGTGGGCCAGGACGGATATTTCAGCATCGGTGGTTTGGTGTTGTGATGGCGCTGTCACATAGTTTGCATTTGAACCAGACACTGTCACAACTACAGCATCGGAACCAATTACTTGTGAAGAGTCTGTGGTCTGTACAATGGTAACGGTGTTGTCATCTCTCCTGCTGTCCTTCTTGGCTGGCGGCAGCACGGAGTCCTCCACCACTGCTACTTTATCTCTGTCCACTATCTGCCCGGCTCGTAGGGAGCCGTCTTGTGAAGGCGGTGCGCCGGTGGAGTATATGGAATCGTGTGAGAGAAACGACAGACACGAAGGATCTCTGGAGTGGGCAGGAGCTACGTTGCCCCCAGGATGAGTTGAAGGAACCGTATCAGGATTGTGGGAAATGGAACCCTCGCGGGACCGGTAACTTGGAGGATGACTGTAGTTACTCTCCCGTCCTAATGTGTTCACACCCAACCTGTAATGGAAAAGTTTTTTGTTAATAAATCCTATAAATCAAGCGTGAAATCGTAGTATAAATAACTATGCTCTTTATGAATATAAGCCAGTTCCAAAAGCGAATAATTTCTAAATAATTTTCAATTTGAATATATGTAAATAATATATATAAATATAAAATATATTAAATAAATATATATATAAACATTCAAAACACATTCGTAAATTGTATGACGATGAAAAAAAGCGAGGTAACAAGCTCCAATATACCATTCTTTTTAAACACAAATCCTCGTGATTACAACGAACTTTAATGCACGGACTACAAAACCACACTTTAAAATAACTCACCCTCTAAAATTATGGGTCCCAGACCGGTAGGTGGGCGGGGGTGAGGGTGCTTGCGGCGAGGCATTGTGGGCGTGGTGTCGGTCCAGGAGCAGCAACCGCAACCTGTATTCTTGCATGGATGCCTGGTAGCTTGGAGGCGGCGGCCTGTACTGGAACTCCGGGTACATCATTGCTGTAAAATAACATCGTTATTGAACACTGGAACATGTAGGTGGTATATTAACTCCAACATTAATATGTAAAATGGAATTCTGATGTAATGAGTTTATAATATATGCATTGCCAAAAATATCCAAATTTACATGATAAAATCATACACGTTTAAGCTGTGCATGTGTCCGGAGGATAAATACACCATTAATCTAACAGAAATGAAAAATGCTTTCAATAAAATGACTTCATAATCTCACCGGCATAAGGGTGGTGAGGGCGTCCGAAAGCCGGTGCCATCCGCGCCATGAAGCGACGTGGCTCTCCTCGTGCTGAGTCATGTGGCGCTAGACCCAACATGACCCTACATGGGGCGTCACGAGAGGTCAGATGCCAGGCCACGCCCGATACCGTGATCAGAACGATACCAACACCTGCAAGAGAAGGACGCGATTAATTTAACCACTTCCTTTTGTTAGAAGTATCTTTGCAATCGGAAGCATTCATGCAGGCACGAACACACACAAACTTGACAGATAGATATATAGATAGGTATATAGATAGATGGGTGTTAAAATAGATAGACAGACATACAGACAGGTATACAAAAAGGCACACAGCTAGAGAGAGAACGAATATCAGTCTCGTGCATGAAATCCCAATCCATTTTTAATAATCCTCCAGACGTCGCAATGCAAACAGACCCGCCTTTGATGTTCCACCTGCAATATCCAATCAAAGGCAATCGATTTTTCACAGCGAGCCCCGAGGACGAGACAAAGCATTCAGCCAAGTCGCCCAAAACGGCAATATCCCTTTACCAACACAATTAGCATCTCGGCGCGACACCTGCTTTGGCTTTTCCACTCGCATGCTTGGCCTTTTCCACATGCGAGTGGACTGACTAGCACTCCAGGCCTCCACAAGCTGATAATCACATGTGAGTGGCAGGGTTCCATCACAGCCTGGCCGACGCGCAGCCCCATATGGCGTCCCCAGACACACGTGTGATCAGGTTTAAATCTCCCAACTTACCCAGCTGTGTCTCCTGCCTGCCTCCAGGAAGTCCGGAAACAAAACTGTATGTCACCCGTTGTTGTTTTTTTTTATCTCCCTTTATCTCATTTGTGCCTATGTCCCTTTCTCTCTCTTTTATTTTTCTGTCTTTATATCCCTCTTTTCTTTCTCTCTCCCTTCTCCCTCTCCCTCTCTCCACCCCCCTCTCTCTCTCTCTCTCTCTCTTTCTCTCTCTCTCTCTCTCTCTCTCTCTCTCTCTCTCTCTCTCTCTTTACGTAACATTGGAATCTGGTGTCAACCGTCTGCGTCGACCAAGTATAAAATCGCGCTTCGTCCGCCCGCCCGCCGCCCCACCGCCCACATCCGGCCCTTTCAACCCGACGCGCCGGAAGTACCGATGCTCAGCGTTACGAGGAAGAACCGAGCGCATTCGGAGTCGCTTCCCCCCCCCCTCCCCCCTTCTTTGCGCGGAGGAAAGCGAGATAGAGTTGATTCGGATGACTTCGAGAGTGGGTGGCGGACGGTGCCCACTCCCTGTGGTTGTGGTGGTGGTTGGCGGTTGTGGTGGGGCAGCGGGGAGGCGGGCATGAGGTTGGGGGGGGGGGGGTATGCGCCGTGGTGAAAGGGGTGAGGGAAGAGGAAGAGGAAGAAAATGAAACGGAAGAAGACGTAATTGAGAGAGAGGGATGATGAAGAGATGGAAAAAGGATAAGAAAGTCATAAAATATGAGAGAAAGAGAAGAAAGGAAACAACAACGCTGCGAAGTTAATAATGAGAAAATACGACTAAAAGAGGAAAAGGAGGAAGGCGCGAGAGAGAGAGTAATATAGCAAGCCCACAGATGAAGTCTAATGGATCACTTCCCGTCCACTGCCGCGTCCATCCACCCCCTCCCTGCTCTCTGCCTCCCCCTCCCCCTCCCCACCTTTCAACTGCTACTAAGTTCTTCGCAGGATTAAATCCCCCACCCCCCTCCCCCCACATGCTCGTCCCGTTGCTCTATACCCCCCTCCCATCCCGCCCCCTCCTAACTGCCTGCTTACGGCCAACTTGGGGTGTTCGACAAACTTATTATTAAACCGTAGAGACTGACCCTCCAGCCTCCTGCGACCTCGTCTCGGCGTTATGAACAGCGCCTGACACGGAAGAGGGGAAAATCTCTCTCGCTAGCATGAACAAATAAACAAACTCAGACATGCACACACAATTCTCTGTCAATCTATCTATCATTGATCTGTTATACTTTATACATCAATCTATCCATATATCTATCCATCTAGCTATCTATCCATCCACATATTTATACACCACCCTACATACACGTACATCCACACACGAAAAATGAGCGTCCATCCCTTCCCAGGCGGCGCCCGTGGTTCCCTAATCAGCGCACTCTCTCCCTGCCACGGCCGACGCGTAGGTCCGCAGGCTGCAGGGAGAAAAATGATAGGCTCCCACACGCTCGCTGCTGAGGTCGCCGCGACTGCGCTTAACGAGTTGCGCTCAGTATTCTTTGAGCAATTTCGGTATCTCTTCCTTTCTGAGAGAGAGAGAGAGAGAGAGAGAGAGAGAGAGAGGAGAGAGAGAGAGAGAGAGAGAGAGAGAGAGAGAGAGAGAGAGAGAGAGAGAGAGAGAGGGAGGGAGGGAGAGAATGTGTGTGTGTGTGTGTGTGTGTGTGTGTGTGTGTGTGTGTGTGTGTGTGTGTGTGTGTGTGTGTGTGTGTGTGTGTGTGTGTGTGTGTGTGTGTCTGTTTCTGCCTGCCTGTCTGTTTGTCTGTCTTCTCTCCACAGATATCCCTCTCACGTAGGGCAACGCAGGCCTAAATAAAGGCTATTACATTTCCCCCCCGTTCTGTACTGGTGTTCGGTCTGTTACGTGGTGTGTCTGGCATCAGAAAACATCTACTACTAAGCCTGAACTGAAATACTACAAACTGGATATCATATTTATCCTTTTTTAATATAAAAAGAAAAATAAGCCCAAGATATGGCCATTAGGAGCCCCCAGACAAATACAAAAATAATGACTGTCGTGCTAACACGTGTCTCCCTCCCTCTTCTCTACTTCCCCCTCCCCTTCCTTCTTCCTTCCTTTTTCCTCTCTCCCTCCATTCCTCCTTCCCTTTAGCTCTTTCTTCTTCTCTTCCTCCTTCCTTCCCTTCCCTCTCCCTCTCCCTCTCTTCCCACCCCCTTCCTCCAGTCCCCTCCCTATTGCCTTCATTCCTCCTCCACCTCTCCCCACCCATCCAGCGCTCACTCCCCATGTCATTACAGCCCCTGGGTTATTGCCCTCTGCGCCCAGGGGACCTCATACCCTCGTTATGGACACTCGCCTTGACACACATTCCCTCGACGGACCGGCAGGAGCGAAGCAGGGGAGATATGGTAGGGGCGAACCAGGGGAGAAAGAGAGCAGGGGAAAAGCAGGGAAGAGAGGGTTGAGGAAAACCAGAGGAGAAAAGGCAGGGGAGCAGCAGAAGGGGAAGCAGGGGAGAATCAGAGGGGGAGAGGGCAGGGAAGAAGTAGAGGGGAGACAGAGCAGGGGATAAACAGGGGAGAAAAGGAAGGGGAGAAGTATAGGAGAGAAAGAGAGAGAGCAGGGTATAAAGAGAGGAGAGAGGGGCAGGGGAGAAGCAGAGGAGAGAGAGGGAGCAGGGGAGCTGGCGGTAACAGGACCTTTAAAAATGGAGGCATTGCATGATACAAACGAGGAGGGGAAAAGGGACAAGGAAGGATGAAACGAGGGTTGGACTGGAGGATTTGGCTTAGGATTTGGGAGTGGGGGGAAAGGGAGATGGGGGAAGGGACGGGCAGAGTAAGAATAAAACATAGACACATGAGCAGATAGATAGACAGGTAAATAAATAGATAAGAAACAGAGAGAGTGAGAGAGGAGAGGAGAAGTGAGAAGAGGGAGAAGAGAGAGAAGAGAAGAGAAGAGAAGAGAAGAGAAGAGAAGAGAAGAGAAGAGAAGAGAAGAGAAAAAGAAGAGAAGAGAGAAAAGAGAAAATAAGAAAGAAAGAGAGAAGAAAGACGAGAGAGAAGAAAGAGAAGAAAGAAAAGAAGGAAAAGAAAGAATAGAGAAGAGAAACGAAACGCCACAGGGAAGAAACAAGCGAGATATCTCCCATCAGCTGCTTCTTAAAGGTAATCGGTGCGGGTACAGGTGCTTGGCCGTGTTTGCATATCAGCTGATTTACATACAGTATTAACTATGCCCTAATTAGTACGAGTTTTCTCTCTCTCTCTCTCTCTCTCTCTCTCTCTCTCTCTCTCTCTCTCTCTCTCTCTCTCTCTCTCTCTCTCTCTCTCTCTCTCTCTCTCTCTCTCTCTTCCCTTCCTTCTCCGTCCTTTCTCCAATCCCACCTCACTCCTCCCTCCTTCTCTCGTACCCAGGTCGTGGTGGTCGTTAACACGGTCGTCCTCGCCGTCCAAGGGGTCGTCTTTATTGGTCGTTAAGGGATCTGGGAGAAGCTGGATGAAGGAGAAAAAGAAGGGAGAGGCGGAACGAAGAGGGGAAAGAGGGGAAAAATAGGAAAGGATAAAGGGAACGAAAGAGAGAGAAATGAGAGAGAGAGAGAGAGAGAGAGAGAGAGAGAGAGAGAGAGAGAGAGAGAGAGAGAGAGAGAGAGAGAGAGAGAGAGAGAGAGAGAGAGAGAGAGAGGGGGGGGGGGGAGGGAGAAGAAAGAGGGGAGAAAGAAAGAGAAAGAGAAAGCGAAAGGGAAGGCCGCAGGAAACCCCTCGCCCCCACCTCCACGCCCTCTTCCTTATACCCGAATGTTGCGAAGGACCTTTTAACACGTCACGGGTCAGCGGCGTGCCCTTTGTCCGACATCCTGCACTCACGAGGGGGGGAGGCGTGCATGCCAGGCAGGTGCGCCGCCAGATTCACGCCCCATGACACTGCGTACTCGAGACCCCCTTTCCCACCCCTTTCCCCTTACCCCTCTCTCTCTCCCTTCAGGAAAGCGCGAACAGAGTACTGTTGATAGAGT
>NC_051392.1:52446313-52453813 GCF_015228065.2 Penaeus monodon
TACCCAACGAAGCCGGTTCAAAAAATATAACAAAGAAAAGAGAGAGAGAAAAAAAACGCATTTTCTGATATCAACACGATAATCTTGAAGCTTAAATACGCGTCCAAATTCCGTTATTTTGCCAGACCGTGCCCCCAATCCCTACGAAAAACAATAATAATAATAATAACAATAATAATAATAATAACAATAATAATAATAATAATAATAATAATAATAATAATAATAATAATAATAGTGATAACATTAGTGATGATGATAATGATGACGATGTTGGTGATCACTGATGATGATGGTGAAGATGATGGTTGTGATGATGGGGAAAATGATGATAATAGTAATAGTAATAGTAATAATAATAAAAATAATAATAATAATAATAATAATAATAATAATAATGATAATGATAATGATAATGATTAATAATAATAATAATAATAATAATAATAATGATAATGATAATGATAATGATAATGATAATGATAATGATAATGATAATGATAATGATAATGATAATAATAATAATAATAATAATAATAATAATAATGCTAAAACAATAATAATAACAATAATAATAATAATGCTAAAAAAAAATAATAATATTAAAAGAAAAACAACAACAACAACAATAATAATAATTATTATTATTATTATTATTATTATTATTATAAATAAAAATTATAATAAAAGAACACCAATAATAATTTAGTTCATACCATTTGTCGTAGTAGTAAAATATTTTTTGTCCTAATGAAACATTAATATTCAGATGGCAGTTGGGGGGGGGGGGCTGATGGGCGGGGGGGGGGGCTGATGGGCGGGGGGGGGGCTGATGGGCGGGGGGGGGGGGGCTGGTTCAAGGTCGATCAGGCGAAGGGAAGCGAAGGGAAGGGAATGAAAGAGGGAGGGAGAAAGGAAGAGAGAAAATGCGAAAAGAGGACAGAAAACATTTAGGATAATTTGGTACGAGGTGAAGGATGGCAGAGAAAAATAAAGGGAAGGAAAAGACAAACATTAACAAATGAAAGAGAGGAGAGAAAATAGATAGGATAACTGGTGCGAGGTAAAGGATAAGAAAGAAAACCCAAGAAAAGAAAAGGCAAAAATTAACGAATTTCAAACGAGAGCGGCAATTGCCACGTGACTTGCGATTTCTACATCACTCTTCCTTTTCCTCTACAAATGCATTTACAATAATCAATCAACTAATTAAAAAGTAAACCCCATACCAAGAACAGGACGAGAAAAAACATAATAATAGTGCAAATAAATACGGTAAGTCAAGATATATTTTTCTTTTTTTTTCATCTGAAGAAGGAAAAAGAAAACGGGAATTTTAAAACATATATTCAGAAGCAAATATAATGAGGAAGAGGGGGAGGAGGAGGAGGAGGAGGAGGAGGAGGAGGAGGAGGAGGAGGAGGAGGAGGAGGAGGAGGAGGAGGAGGAGGAGGAGGAGGAGGAGGAGGAGGAGGAGGAGGAGGAGGAAGAAGAAGAAGAAAAAAGAAGAAGAAAGAAGAAGAAGAAGAAGAAAAAAAAAGAAGAAAGAAGAGGAGGAGGAGGAGGAGGAGGAGGAGGAGGAGGAGGGGAGGGGGAGGAGGAGGAGGAGGTGGAGGTGGAGGTGGAGGTGGAGGAGGAGGAGGAGGAGGAGGAGGAGGAGGAGGAGGAGGAGGAGGAAGAAGAGTAGAAGGAAGGAAGCAGAAGAAGAAAAGAGAAGAGAAAGAGAAGAAATGGAAGAAAAGAGAAGGAAATCTAAGGAAGAAAACTGAGAAAAAACAAAACAAACCCACAGAAGAAAGAAAAGAGAAAATAACACATGAAAATCCGAGAACCCGAGAACGAGGCAACGGCGGCGGCGGCCCAGCGGGCACCTCCCCACGACGGCCCGAGTCGAGCCCGAGTCGAGCCCGAGTCAAGCCCGAGTCAAGCCCGGTCCCGCGGCTCCTTACGAGGTTGTAAAACACGGAATAGACGCAGACGGCGAGGATTTGGAGGGGGGGGGGGGGAGGGGGAGGGGGAGGGGGGAGGGGGAGGGGGGAATGCGATAAGGGAAATAATGAGGCTTTGCGGCAGGGAGGGAGGGAGGTGGGTGGAGGGGGATAGGGGAGGGGGAGGGAGGGAACGAGGAGAGGGAGGGAGGGAAGGAAAAGAAAAGGAGGGAGGGCGGGGAGTAAGAGGAGGAGACAGAGAGAAAGAAATAATAAGACGAAAGTAAGAGAGAGAAGGAGTATGAAAGGGAAAGGAAAGAGATGGAGATATTTTTATATAGGCCAACGAACGAAAAAAAAAAATAAATATAAGGAGAAAAGGGAACGAAGTGAAGAAGGAAGAAAACAAGGTGAAAGAAAATGTGATAATGATGAAAAAATCGAAAATAAATAATGAGTCCATAAGGCATGGGACACAGAAATGAGGGAGGGGGATAGGGGGAGGGGAAGGGACAGGGGGGGGGGATGGATAAGGGACAGAGAGAAGTAGAGGAGAGGAGTGTAAGAGGGAGAGCGGAGAGGGAAGAGAGAGAGAGAGCGCGGAGGGAAGGAAGGGGGGATAGAGGGGAAGGAAGGCAGACGGTAACAAAGGAGAGGGGGAAAGGAAAGAGAGATTACGGGGGAAGGGTAAGTTAGGAAAGGAGAACGTAGGGGAGGGAAGGAGAACTGAGGGAGGAGTTGGGAGAGGCGGGGAACTAAACGGGGGGGGGGGGGGGAAGCTCTCAAGCCAGGACTCGCGTAAGAGCTAATTAACAAACTTTATGTGAAAGACCAGCGGGACTTATCCGCCAATTCAAGCGCTGGTGTGGTAATCTGGTGACGCCGTGACGAAGGCGTGTAGACGCTTATGGAAGGGGGGGGGGGCAAGGGTAGGGAGAAGGGGGGGGAAGGGGAGGGAGAAGGGAGAAGGAAGGGAAAGGGGGAGGGGAGGGAGAGAGAGGAAAGAAAGGAGGAGGAGGAAGGGGAAGGGAAAGGGGGAGGGGCAGGGGGAAGGGGAGGAGAAAGAGGTGGAAATTGGGGAGAAAGGAAGGAAGGAAAAGAGTAAAAGAGAACAACAACAACAAGAACAAATAGCACATATCTGGAGGGGAATAAAGGAGGGAGAGAGGAGAGGAGGGTAGAGCAAGGTTAAAGTGAGGGAAGGTGGAGGGAGCTGACCTCTGTTATTGGGGCCCCAGTCAGACGCTAACGAGGCCCGAGACTTTACTCCGGTGTGGCCAGGCTTGTTTACTCTCCTCTTTGCCACGGCGAAGCTGCCAACGACTCTGTTTTAAAAGCCGTTTCTGATTTTTTTGTTTCTCTCTCTCTCGCTTTTTTTTTTCTTTTACTTTTTTTTTTTTTTTTTTTTTTGGGGGGGGGTATTTCGTTCTCTCGGTTCAAGTTTCTTGTTCTTTCTTTCGGTTTCTTCGTCTCTTTCTCTGTCTGTCTGTCTGTCTTTCTCTCCCTTTCTCTCCTGAATATATTTTTCTTATTTACTTTCTTCGTTAGTCTAGATTACGAGAGAGAAAAGGGAGGGGGGGAGGGGGGTGCTACAGATAAACACACAGACAAAAAAAAAACACGATGAAAATAATAATACAATAAATAAATAAAGAAAAAAAAACATTAAAAAAGGCAAAGAAAGAAAAAAACTATAAAAAATTAACAAATAGATAAATAACGACACCAAGAAAAAAACTAAAAAAAAAAAAAAATGGCTCCAGAACAGCCACGAGAACGAGATCACAGTATAACACAAGAGGGGACGGAATTCCCGCTCCTCTAATGGCATATGCAAATAATCGCTCGGACGCCACTCGCAAAGCCCCTCGATGCACCGGATTGGGCTCAGAGGATTGGCCCAGAGATGCTTCCAGATCGCGAGATGGCGCAGTAACACCTCTTGGGGCCTTAGAGGGAAATAAAAATTCGAGAAGGAGAAAAATGGGGGCTGGGACGCGGAGGAGCAACAGGTGGATAAGGAGATAGGATGTTCCGGACGTGGGAGGGGGTGGATGGGGGGAAGGATGGGGGTGGGAGGGAAATAGGGAGGAAGGGAAGGAGGGAAAAAGGAGGTGGTTGGAAAGGAGGGAGGGAGGAAGGGAAGGAGGGAAAAAGGAGGTGGTTGGAAAGGAGGGAGGGAGGAAGGGGGAAGGAGTAGGGGAGAGGGAAGGAGGGAGGAAGGGTAGAAGGGAAAGAAAAGGGAGTGGGAGAGAGAGGACCGGAAAAAGGGAGAAAGAAAGTGGAAGGGAGGGGGGAGGGGAGGGAGAGAGGGAGAGGAAGAGAGAGAGAGAGAGACAAAAGGCGAGGAGGCGTGAGGTGTGGAAAGTGGAAATGAGGTGCGAGGCGGCGGGTTATTGCGGTTCCCCGGGACTCAACACCTTACTAGGCCACGCGGCGTCCTGGAACGTCCTGGACATCAATCCACCTTCGCCCACCTCCTCGGCCTCCCTCCCTCCCTCTCTCTCTCTCTCTCTCTCTCTCTCTCTCTCTCTCTCTCTCTCTCTCTCTCTCTCTCTCTCTCTCTCTCTCTCTCCTTACCAACCTATCTACCTACCTACCTACGCACCCACCCACCCAACCCTTACCTACCTACCTATATACCTCCTTCCTCTCTCCCTCCCTCTGTCTCTCTCCCCCCCTTCCCTCCACTTTGGTTCATGCGTTGCGACATCTCCAGCGCTCTCGGGAAAGGTCATGCAGGCACATCAGCACGCATGCACGCACCGGCAAGCAACATCTGACGCGCACAAATGCAACTCCACGCAACCACAAACGCATGAATGTGCAAGCGAACTTATTCGGTAAAGGCATTGAGGAAAAGGAGAAGTAAAAGAAGGAGGAGGAGGAGGAGGAGGAGGAGGAGGAGGAGGAGGAGGAGGAGGAGGAGGAGGAGGAGGAGGAGGAGGAGGAGGAGGAGGAGGAGGAGGAGGAGGAGAAGAAGAAAGAGAAGAAAAAGATGAATAATGTAAAGAAGAAGGAAAAGAAGCAAAAGACGAAGAAGGAAAAGAAGCAAAAGACGAAGAAGGAAAAGAAGCAGAGGGAGAGAATCAGAAGAGGAGGACGAATTGAAAAAAAGGAAGCAGAAATGATAGTGGGTGCCAGAGGTCAAGACCGGTGGGCGAGAGAGCAAGTACAAAGCCTCTGCCCGTGGGCGTGGCTGCGGGATCAACCGAAATTAGGCTCGGCGTGTTTACAAGGGCGTCACTTCCCACTTGAAACTCGCACTCTCGGCTCTCGCTCAGATTCCGAAGCGGAGCTACATGCGAAACACGTGTGACGCCGATTCCTGGGGACTCGTTTGGAAAGAACTGAGTGTTAACAGATATGTAAATTTGAGTGTATTTATTTATAAGTAGGGATTTGTATATTTGGGTGTATTTGTGAGTGTGAGTGTGAGTGAGAGAGAGGGAGAGGGAGGGCGAGAGAGAGAGAGAGAGAGAGAGAGAGAGAGAGAAGAGAGAGAGAGAGAGAGAGGGAGGGAGGGAGGGAGGGAGAGAGGGGGGAGGGAGGGGAGAGGGAGAGAGAGAGGGAGAGAGGAGTTAGAGAGGGAGAGAGGAGGAGGAGGAGAGGAGAGAGGAGAGAGAGAGAGGAGAGGAGGAGAGGGAGAGAGGAGGGAGGGAGGGAGGGGAGGGAGGAGGAGAGGGAGGAGGAGAGAGGAGAGAGAGAGAGAGAGAGAGGGAGGAGAAGGAGAGGAGAGAGAGAGAAGAGAGGAGGAAGGGAGAGAGGAGGAGGAGAGAGAGGAAGAGAGAGGAGAGAGGAGAAGAGAGAGGGGGAGAGAGGAGAGGAGAGGAGAAGAGAGACGGAGGAGAGCGTGCGCGCGCGTCTGAGTAAACTTTCCACATCACTAATCAAACGAAAGCAAACCAAGGAAAGAAGACCCGGCCGTTTCGTCGGCGACCTAGGCGATCGCCCCCCCCCCCCTCCACCACCTTCTCCACCTCCTCCTCCTCGTCCTCCGGTCTTGTCAAGAATTAAAGCGCTGTGGCTCTCCAAGGTCGCGCTGCGTCTCGCAAACATTTCGCTCGTTTCTTTCTTTTTAAATCGATCTTCTGGGTGGGGGAAGGGACGGGGGAGGGGAGCACTTCGCCCTCCTCTCCCCCTCCCCCCAATCGCTCCCCATCACACCTGTCTTGCGGGAACGGCGGAGCGGAAGGAACATCACCTCGGAACGTGGAGAATGAGTCTCGTGCGGCAGAATGTGGTCAGAATGTGTTCGCTCGGGGCCACGGAATCCGCCCGCCCTCTCCCCTCTCCTTCTCCTTCTCTTTCCCTCTTTCTCCCCTCTCTTACTCTTACTCATCCCCTCTCCCTCTCTTCCTCCTCTCCTCTCTCCCTCTCTTCCTCCTCTTTTCCCTCCCTTATCATTTTTTCTCCTTTTACCATTTCCCTTTCCCCTTCCCTTCTCTCTCTCTTGCCCCTCTCCCTCTCCTCCTGCCCTTCCCTTTCTCTTTCCCTTTCCCCTCTCTCCTCCCTTTCCTCCTCCCCTTTTCTTTCCCTTTCTCCTTCTCTCCCTCTCCCCCTTCCAAAGCATCTTGCTCATGTCCGTTCGGTAGTTAACATTCTTTGAGCGTGCTTTCTATATCTCCTGTCAGTCTGTCTGTCTGTTTCGCTAAATCTTCGTCTCTGTCTGTTTGTTTCTGTTTCTATTTCTGTCCCTCTTTTACTACTCGCCTTTCTTAAAATAGAAGGGGAGAGTGAAGGAGAGGGGAAGGCGGGAAGAAAGCAAGGAAAGAGGGAGAGAGACAGAACGAAGAAAGGGGAAGAGGAAAGACGGGAGGCAGACACGAGAGATTAAGAGCGAACCAAAGACGATAAATAAGAAAAAGCAGAAAAAAATGAGAAGAGAAAGGAGGGAGAGAGAGAGAGAGAGAGAGAGAGAGAGAGAGAGAGAGAGAGAGAGAGAGAGAGAGAGAGAGAGAGAGAGAGAGAGAGAGAGAGAGAGAGAGAGAGAGAGAAATACAGGACGAGATAAATCCTACTGAGGGAGTAATGGCATCCTTCCCGTTCAACAATGTCACCCGGAGATAAACAATAAAGAATCGACGTAAATCTTTATCTCTCTTCCTTTATCCCCCTTCCCCTCTCCCCTACCCCCTCCTCCCTTCCCCTCCCCCTTCCCCTTCTCCTCCCCCTTCCCCTATGCCCTTCCCTATTCCTAAGTTGTAATTAAGTTTCATATAAAAAAGTAAAACTGCTTCACTGACAATGATGATAACGAATATACTATTAATAACATGAACATCAAGAACGTAGAGGAAGAGGAAGAAGTTAACGATAAAGAAGACAAGGAAGAAGAAGAAGAAGAAAAAGGAAATAGGCAAAGACGAAGATGACGAACTAAAAACAACAACTAAAAACATGGAAAAGACGATAGTATAAAATATATATCATCATGCAACCAAGTCATGAAAGAAATTCGGATTTTTTTTCAAATACGAAAAGAGAGAAAGCTGAGAAAGATAAAAATAAATAATAATAAAAAAAGAAGAAAAAGAAAATGGCAAGGGAAAGGCCCAAAGTCATGGGGAAA
>NC_051392.1:52458813-52463813 GCF_015228065.2 Penaeus monodon
CCAAGACAAAATCTGATTTGTGTGTTTGTTTTATTTATTTATATATCTATGTATACATCTATTACTAATTCATTCGTTTATAGAGAAAGAAAATAAGGAGAAAAATATAAATATGAGAGAGAGAGAGAGAGAGAGAGAGAGAGAGAGAGAGAGAGAGAGAGAGAGAGAGAGAGAGAGAGAGAGAGAGAGAGAGAGAGAGAGAGAGAGAGAGAGAGACAGACAGACAGAGACAGAGAGGGTGAAAGAAAGAATAAAGAAAAAGAAAAGAAAAAGAAAAGAAAAATACAAGCGCGCGATCGAGAGCGCGGCCGGACGAGGAGCGCGACCGAGGCCGTGCGTTCCCCGCGACGCCTCCGCAGCTGTGCCCTTCCAAACGTGCATCCAATGGCCCTCTACATCAGTGAGCTTTACGCCCGGTGGCACCGTATTTTACGACGTGTCACATGTGCCATTTCCCCTCCTTGACATTTTTTCCCTTTCCTTCTGTGTTGCGTAAACCCCTCAAACGTATTCTTCTCCTCGTAAGATATCTTTCGAAATTATCTGGATATAATACTACTGTTATTCTTCATAGGCCTATCTGCTATGTCTTCGTATTCCCCTCATTTTCTTTTCCGTCAATCGATGTATTTTTCTCGCGTTATTTTCATCATCTTTGTTTTTTTTCCCACGACGTCATTCTCCTTATTTTCCTTATCTATCGTGTTTATGCTTTACAAATTTACTTTTCCTTTTCCTTTCTCCTTTTATCAGTCTTTCCCTTTCCAATTACCACCCTATTTTCATTCCCAGATCTAATTTTCTTTCTCCCTCATTATACTCTTCTTTTCTTCTCTTCGTTTCTCCTCTAATCCTCGTATATTGCTTTCTCTCCCTGTATGTTCTTTCATCCGTCAACTGATCCCGTGTCACTGCTCCCTCCCCCCCTTCCCTGAAATCCTCTCCCTCCCTCCCCTCCTCTTACCACCTCTACTACTCCCTCCCCCCACCTTACTGCTCCCCTTTCCCCTTCACCATCTCCAACACCCCCTCACTCCCCCCACCTCCTCCAAACACTCCCTCCCTCTCCATCCCCCTCTATTCCCACCACCCTTTCCCCTTCACCCTCTCCCTTCCACAATCCCCACCCATTCCCGCATACCCCTTCTCTCTACCCCCACCATCTCCATAAACGCCTTTCCTCTTCCCCTTTCTCAACGCCTCCCCATCCCTTTCTCCTTCCCCACCACTGCTTCCCCATCCCTCATCCCCTTCCCCTTCCCACCACCTCCCCCTCCCTCTTCCCCCTTCCCACCACCTCCCCATCCCCATCTCCTTCCCACCACCTCCCCCTCCCTCTTCCCCCCTATCCCCCCTCCTCTATCACCGGCGTCCAGCCCTCTCCGCCACTTAACATTCTAGAGCGCAAAGCCGGGAATTCAATATAACGGATAAGCGGCGCATACAGATGTCCCGGCGTGATCCTCGGCTTCGGAAGACCGGGCTGAGGGGAGGGGAGGGAAGGGAGGGAGGGAGGGAGGGAGGGAGGGAGGGAGGGAGGGAGGGAGGGAGGGAGGGAGGGAGGGAGGGAGGGAGGGAGGAAGGAAGGGAGGGGGTGGGGGTTGCTGTGGCGACGGGCAGCGGCCTTCGTCTTCGTCGGTGTCTTGCAAGAGAGCAATATGGAAGATCGCCGTCGCTGTGATTTTTTTTTATTTTTTTTTTATTTTTTAGGGGGGGGGGTTAAGTGCATATGCGTTTTTTTTCGTACTTCGCTTTCTTTCTTTTTTTCTGTTTTTCTTTCTTTCCCCCTTTTTTCATAATGTTTTCTTCTTTTCTTCACTTTTCACCTTCTTTTCTTCCTTCTTCCACAGAAATACGAAAGAGAAAGAGAAATATAAAAACGCGAAACGCGATTGCAAAATCATCGTAAGCAATCGAGACCCACAACAAAGCTACCGTTCTCCTTCTGCAACGTAGATTTGCAGGAGGCGCTTGACTGCAATCCCCAAGGCAGTGAACCACAAGGAAGGGGAGAATAGACGAAGATAAAGAAAAAAGAATTGAAAATGGTGGGAGGAGAGGAGAAAGATCTTGTGGGAAAGTCCTTTCTACGCCATATATTCACGTACATGCCCATGAACACAAACAGACAGACAGACAGACAGACACACACACACACACACACACACACACACACACACACACACACACACACACACACAAACAAATGCGCCCATATTTTACACTATTATGGTAAGAAGAAATCGGGGGGGGGGGGGGAGTAACAATTTCCTAGTAGCCTCCCTTTGAGTCTAATCTCCAATTTCCCCCCTTGAGTTAATCGCCCTTAATGGCAGCGTGAGGCTCATCCAACGTTAACTGAGCTGTGGGACGTGGCAATGACGATGGAGATGATGATGATGATGATGATGATGATGATGATGATGATGATGATGATGATGATGGTGGTAATGATGATGATGATGATGGTGGTAATGATGATGGTGGTGATGATGATGGTGGTGACGATGGTGATGGTGGTGGTGGTGATATGATGGTGGTGATGATGGTGATTATGATGATGACAAACGTGATGATGCTGATGACAACCGATGACCGAAGACGCTGAGAAAGACATGATCTCCGTGTCAACTGCCTTAAAATCTCCCTCCCGGAACTGGATCCCTGGAACCCCAAGCCATTTCCGCGCCCGAGTCCCACTAACTCCCTCCATACCTCCACAACCCCCGAGGGGAAAGAAGAAGAAAAAAAAATCTTTTATCAGGACTAACAACGTATTTCCGATCAAAATTCCTTTTATCAACACTATACATATTTCCATCTCAATCCATCACCGGAGGCCGCCCGCTCTCACGCTCGCACACCGCCCGCGAGGTATACGGGCGTGAAGGACGAAAATGCGTCCAAAGGGCTGAAGAAGAGGCGCCCCCTCCCCCCCCCCTTCGTCCTCCTCCTCCTCCTCCTCTTCCTCTCCTCCTCCTCCGTCTTCTTTCTTTTCCGACCCTTACCCCCTCCCTCACCCTTACCTCTTCTTCCCTACCCTCACCCCTCCCCTCGCATAACCCCTCAACCTCCTCTCCCCTACCCCCCTCACCCCTCCACCCGCATTCTCCCCACCCTTCCCCCTCCCCCTTTCTCCCCCCCTCCCCTCCCCCCTTTCTCCCCACCCTTCCCCCTCCCCCTCCCCCACTTCCTAACCCTACGCATCCGCCGGCAACGCGATTACGGGTTCCCAATTCGAACTTCTTCTCGGGGCCTTTCATGATCTAAATTTATTTCGGCTCTTTGGAGTAAATTTGTAAAGTGGAGGGGGAGGGAGGGGAGGGGGGAGGGAGGAAAAAGGAAGGGAGGGAGGGACAGACAGATGGAGGGAGGGAGGGACAGAAGGAGAGAAGGAAAAAGGAAGGGGAGAGAGAGAGAGAGAGAGAGAGAGAGAGAGAGAGAGAGAGAGAGAGAGAGAGAGAGAGAGAGAGGAGAGAAGAAAAAAAAAACGAAGGAGAAAGGGAGAGGAAAAGCGAAAGAGATTAGGAACGGGGAGGGAGGGAGGGAGGGAGGGAGGGAGGGAGGGAGAGAGGGAAGGAGGACAGGAGGTGGGGGGGGTGATCTCCTAACGAGGTGGAGGCTCTTTCAAGAAAATTTCCGGGGCAAAGGAGCCGGCGAAAGTCTAATTTGATCGGCTGCGGGTCAAAAGGGAAGATAAGAGAGATAGACAGAGAGGATGAGGGAGAGGGAGAGCGAGAGGAGGAGAGAGGGATGGAGAGAGAAAGAGGGAGGAGAGTGGAAGGCAAGGGGAGAAGGAGAGAAGGAAAGAGAGAGAGAGAGAGAGAGAGAGAGAGAGAGAGAGAGAGAGAGAGAGAGAGAGAGAGAGAGAGAGAGAGAGAAGAGAGAGACTGAAGAGCTCTGAGGTCGATCAGTTCCTGCGAGTTTGATTTTATCTTAACTTACATTCGCGTGTGCGCACACACGCACACGCACAATCATACACACGCACGCAGGCGCGCGCACAAGCACGCACGCATTTACACTTCTAACAATTAACCGAAAAGCCCCCCCCCCCCAAAAAAAAAGCATGCAAAATACACATAAACAAAATTGAACACACAAAAGCAAAAATAAAAGAACATTGTCGCCAGCGCGGCCACTTCAAACAGCCAGCGACAACTCCCATCGCTAATCTTTATATAACCGACGGGTAAAATCTCAGAAACTGTCCATGGTTGCTGACGCCCCAATATTTTCTCTCCTGACTTCTGCTGACGAAGAGGACCGTAGACTTTCATAATTTCTTTCATTTCCTTTCCCAGGGCGGCTGACAGGACGATATCGGAGGCCTTGGAGGTGAACGCGCCTGCGATAACCGAGAGGAATTTCGTACGATATTTGTCTTCGATTTTTTTCGAACGGTCGTGTGGGTACGATTATTGGAAATTTGGTTTTAAGAAAAAAAAAAAGTCTTCCCTTTGCGATCGGAAATGATCCCTAATATTGTAGAATTCCCCTTCCCTTAATTAAAAAGTGATAAAAAAGGAAAAAAAAAAAAAAAAAAAAAAAAGTAAACAACACTCGACCTTCTCTTCCATGCTAATGGCCGCGTCTCCCTCCGCAAGAAAGGTAGCAGGGGAACAGGGGGGCCCGGGTAAGGGAGGCAGGGGGCAGGGCAGGGGGCAGGGCAGGGGTCCGGGAGGGGGGCATAATGCGCGGTGCCCTATTGGAGCGCGGCTAATGCTTCGCAAATTGATTTTTGAAGTTAATATCATGCAAAGTAGAAGCTATAAAGACAGGCACGATAACCCACACTCCCTGAGGCCTTTTGGAGGTTGACTTATGAGCACAGCAGCTCGCCCCCCCCTCCCTGCCCCCATACCCCCTTCCCCCCATATACCAAAGCTCCCTTTATAGGGGGGGAGGGGGAGAGAGGGGGAAGAAAGGGGAAAGAGGGGGAGGGAGAGAGAGGGGAAAGAGGGAGAGGAGAGGCGAAAGAGGAGAGGGAGGGAGGGGGG
>NC_051392.1:52468813-52471313 GCF_015228065.2 Penaeus monodon
CATTCCCCAAAAGGATCTCGAAATGGCAGAAATATATAAGCAGCGAAAAGGACCCTCTGACCGAAAAAAAGACTTCTGGTCATCATCATTAGCTCCGGCCCTAATGAGTTCCGAGATCATTACCTGACTGGCAGCTCGAGCAAGTGTGTGTGTGTGTTTGCTTGTAAGTGTTAGAGGGAGATAGAACGAGAGCGAGAGCGAGTGAGAGAAAGAGGAAAGGAGGGAGAGGGAGAGGGAGAGGGAGAGGGAGAGAGAGAGAGAGAGAGAGAGAGAGAGAGAGAGAGAGATAGAGAGAAGAGAGAAGAGAGAGAGAGAGAGAGAGAGAGGAGAGAGAGAGAGAGAGAGAGAGAGAGAGAGAGAGAGAGAGAGAGAGAGAGAGAGAGAGAGAGAGAGAGAATGAAAGAAAAAAAAAAAAGTACATAACACATGAATGAAAGATACAAGAAGAAAGAGAATGAAAAGAAAAAAAGCGAGAAAATGGAAACAAAAGAGTAGGAAAAAAAAGAAAAAAAAGGGGGGGGGGGGGGCAAGGGAAAATGAAGACAAGGTCTGACACAGCAACTTTGGACTTCCTTGAGATATAACATGCATTTCTGGAGAACAAAGCTATCGTGAATGATTTCAAGGCAAAGCGTGCGAACGAAAACACACACATGCACACCAACATTTGACCTTTTGTTTTGAATCTACGAGAAACCGCAAACTATACAAACGCCAATTTACCAATTAAATAAAAAAAGGGAAGAGAGGGAAACGCAATAAAATAATAATAAAAGCAAACAGAGAAATAATAACCATGCTTCTAACTATGTCAGACGCATTATTTGAAATTAGTGAAAATTACCACTTTCCGCCATAAACCTACATACGCTCATTACCCACCCTGCCCCCACCCCCCCTTCTCCCATTCTGCTCGCGTAAGTTAACCGAGTCTATATATACTAATCACTCACAGAGCACATTAACATACGCAAAATGAGGGGAAGGGGAGGGGGAGGGGAGGGAGAAGGTACAGAGGGGGAGGGGAGGGGGAAGGTACAGAGGGGGAGGGGAGGGGGAAGGTACAGAGGGGGAGGGGAGGGGAAGGGAAAAGTATAAGGGGGAGGGGAGGGAGGGGAAGGTATAAGATGGGAGGGGGAGGGTTTCGAATATAGATAGCCTTGGGGGAGAAGGAATGGTACTGAAGGGGGGAGAAGCAATGGTAGGGGAGGAGAGGAGGAACAAAGGTAAAGGGAGGAACGAAGGGAGAGGCAAATGAGAGGGAAAGAAAAGGGAGAGGGAGAGAGGAGAGGAGCAGAGACAGGAGAAGGGTAAGTAGAGGGGAATGACAAGAGAGAGAGGGAGGGGGGAAAGGGGGGAGGGGGTGCAGCGAGGGTGATGGAAATGGGCGTGGTCTGTGGCAAGGAGGTCTTTCTCGTGGGAAACCATGGGCGTACTTATCTGCTTGTCTGTACGAGTAACCTGCATGTGCGTGGGTTCGACTGAATACAAGTTTTTATCCATTTATTCACACATTTATTCATCTATTTACTTGCTGACTTATTTTTATTAATTATTCTCATTCTTATATACATCATTATCATTATTATTATTATCTCATTCATCTATGCATCTATAGATTTTCATCTCCATATTTTTCTTTTATTAATATAATTTTATTATTATCATTATTTTTTATTTTGTGTGTGTGTGTGGGGGGGGGGGCGTGAATGCATATACTTATAAATACTGATAAAAATAATAATAATAAAAAATAAAACAACACATTCATTAAAAACAATTGAAAAATCACCCACCCCCACACTGATTAACGAGAACGAAGAACCGGGGTAAGGGCAATTGCAAGATCAACACGCCTCCCTTGCAAGATCCGGAAAAACGACCCCGTGAATCCTTCGGTGCAACTTTCCCTTTGCCGAGAGGACGCGGGGGGGGGGGGGTGGGGGAGTATAATAAAATGTGAAAAATGGAAGAGGAAACACGATAAGAAAGGAGGGGGAGGAGGAGAAGGTAGAAGAGGAGGAAGAAGAGGAGAAAAGAGGAGGAGCAAGAGGAGGAGGAGGAGGAGGAGGAGGAGGAGGAGGAGGAGGAGGAGGAGGAGGAGGAGGAGGAGGAGGAGGAGGAGGAGGAGGAGGAGGAGAAGAAGGTGAATGGGGATGAGCAGGAGAATGGGTAGCGAGAGGAGAAGAAGCATTATAAAGAGAAATAAATAATAAGAAGAGGAAGCAAACAAAAAAAAGGAATGTCACAAGACGAAGAGTAGAAAGAACAGACAGAGAATGAGTTAGGATAATCAATAGAAAATCACGTTTAAACACACACACACACACACACACACACACACACACACACACACACACACACACACACACACACACACACACACACACACACGCACGCACGCACGCACGCACGCACACGCATACTCAAGGTCACCATAACGCGCAAACTGGACGAAGAGAAGATTACACCGTGTGCGCAATCACTCTCGTGTAAACCT
>NC_051392.1:52483813-52492414 GCF_015228065.2 Penaeus monodon
CAAGGAGGAAGGAGGAAAGGAGGGAGCGAGGGGGAGAGGGAGAGAGCGAGGGGGAGAGGGAGAGAGGGAGGGAGCGAGGAAGGGAGGGAGGGAGGGAGGGAGGGAGGGAGGGAGGGAGGGAGGGAGGGAGAGGGGAGGAGAGAGAGAGAGAGAGAGAGAGAGAGAGAGAGAGAGAGAGAGAGAGAGAGAGAGAGAGAGAGAGAGAGAGAGAAAGAATAATCACCCAACCACAAGAAAAAAAAAAAAAAAATGCAACTCAGAGGAGGAAGGAAGGGACGAGAGCCAAGACAATGGGGCTTTGATAAAACCCAGAAAAAAAGAAAAAAAGAAAAAAAAAACAATAGAGTACTTAATGTTGGGTAATCAATATCGTACCGGTGAATTCTACCCTGGGAAAAATAAGTGAAAGCATAACATTGATAATAATGGGGGTATCGTTGGTGCTGGTGAAGATGGTGATAGGATGAGAAGGATGAGGATGAGGAGGTGGTGGTCCTCCCATCTTTCTTTCTTTACTTATTTCCTTCTTTCTTTTTTTCTTTCTTTCTCTCTCTCTCTCTCTCCTTCCCTCCCTCCCTACCCCTCCTTCCTTCCTTCCTTCCTTCCTTCCTTCCTTACCTCCCTCCCCCTCCCCTCTCCCTCCCCCTTCCCCTCTCCCTCCCTCCCTTTCCCTCTCCCTCCCTCCCCCTCCCCTCTCCTTCCCTCCCCCTCTCTACCACATTTTCTTTCGTCAAAGTAACCACCCAAAGAACCACCGGCCAAGACAACGATTAAGTCTCTTCCTGCCAACTAAGACAAAAGAAGATGCTTTGAACCCGCGGTCGCTGATCTGAGGCTGACGAATGTTTGTGTTCTTTTATTTTCAAATTTAAGGAAGTTTGTTCTATAACTGTATATGCGCGTTGGTGAAGGATGATGATTATAAAACTTTTGGAAAATACCAATAACGTTGTATCAAATATTACGACATAACAAATACCCACACAAAATACAACAAAGAAAAAAAACGAACACCACAAACAACAACAACAAAAAACACACACAAACATCACCACATCATCCAACAAACAAACAAACAAATAAACAAACAATCACATGCAAAAGTCCCTTTCTCAGGCAACTTCAAATAACAACGCGCTCCCCCCCCCATTTCCACGCGACAAAATGTGAGCGCGAGAACACTGGGGAATATCGTATGAGCGCGAGAGATTATGGAATACGGAGAGAAACATTTTTTTCGAAATGCAAAATTACAGCTAGAAGGGGGCGGAGGAACGGAGGTGGGGGAGACAGGGAGGGAGGGAGGAACGGAGGTGAGGGAGACAGGGAGGGAGGGAGGAACAGAGGTGGGGGAGGGAGAGGGAGGGAGGGAGGGAGGGAGGGGGAGAGAGAGAGAGAGAGAGAGAGAGAGAGAGAGAGAGAGAGAGAGAGAGAGAGAGAGAGAGAGAGAGAGGAAAAGAGGGAAACGGAATTGCGAGGATGAGAAGAATATGGAGGGAGAAAGAAAGAAAAAGGTAAAGAAAGAAAAGTGAATCTTCATTACCTCTAAGAAAAAAAAAAACATTAAATTAGCAGGATTAAAATAGCAAAGGTATTCTTGAAGTTTGAATTATAACTTTTCCTCAGAAACATCAACACATATTTCGAAAAGTTAGTTAAGCAGGGAGATGGGGGAGGGGAGGGGAGGGGAGGGGAGAGAAGGGATGGGGAGGGGAGGGGCGAGGGGAGGGGTGGTGAGAGAGGGGTGGGGAGGGGAGAGAGGGGTGGGGACGGGAGGGGGGGAGGGGAGAGGAGGGGAGGGGAGGAGGGAAGGAAGAGTTCATATTATACGTATCAGAAACTGTTAGAGAAAAACGTTTCCGAGAAGCCTATACAGGAATAACCGAGGACTTCGAGGCGATCAGACGCAGTAGCCTTAGTGTAAACAGAATGTCTCAAGTTCTTTGATGGTATTTCATTCAAACAAAAACTTAGACTAATCTCAATTTTTCTCCTTGAAGAAAAAAAAGCAAGATTCACGCAGGCTTCAGAAAAAAAATCCTCCAAAGGAAACCCAGGATATCAAATATCAAACGAATTCCAGCATGGCATCACAAACACATACACACAGACACACAGACACACACAGACACAAAGACACACACACACACACACACACACACACACAAAATAAATAATAATAATAATAATAATAATAATAATAAGAAGAAGAAGAAGAAGAAGAATAACAATAATAATAATAATAATAATAATAATAATAACTGCATGAAAACAAACGAACGAATTCGCTGCGTGACATCATAAGAAAGAAAAAAAGAAAGAAAAAAGCAGTTCTCCCATGACCTCTTTAAGAAAACAAACAAAATAAAGAAACTCGCGAAAGCTGAGCCCAAACACAAAAATAAACACGGTCAAACAACACATTATCCGTCGATGGAAATACGTGAACACGGAGCCAGGACGACAGGCAGGTAGGTAGAGTAGAGGGAGGGAGAGGAAGGTAAAATAGATAGAGGGAGAGGTAGACAGGGTAGAGATAGGTAAAATAGATAAAGGGAGAGAGGTAAAATAGATCGGGGGAGAGAGAGGTAGGTAGGGTAGAAATAGGTAGAGCAGATAGAGAGAGGAAGGTAAAATATATAGAGGGAGAGGTAGATCGGGTAGAGATGGGTTAAATAAATAGAGGGAGAGGTAAGGCAGGGTAGATAGATAGTAGAGAGGCAGTAGAAAGGTAGATCCAGAGGTAGAAATGGTAGACGAGATGTACGAACCGTAATGAAATATCCATTATATTGATCACGGTTATCGTAAGACAGAAAATTTGAATGTTAAATTTTTTCCCCTTTTTTCTCTCCGCTCTCCTCTTCTCATCTCCCCTTTCCCTTTCATTCGTTCCTCTATCATATCGTTGATTTTTCGAAATCCCTCCATCCTCCCGCTCTCTCTCCTGCTCTCTCTCCTTTCATGCATCAGCGTCCTCGTACTCTTCCTCCTCCCCCTTCTTTCCACTCTCCTCCATCCCACCCTCCACCACCACCTCCTCATCCCCCATCTCCTCCACCACCCCCTCCTTCTTCTCCTTCTCCTTCTTCTTCTTCTCCCCCTCCTCCCTCCATCCTCCTGCTCCTCCCCCTCCATACTCCTTATCCTCCCCCCTCCATCCTCCTCATCCCCCCCCTCCATCCTCCTTATTCTCCCCCCTCCATCCTCCATCCTCCTCCTCCCCCCATCCTCCTCCTTCTTCTTCTTCTTTTTCTTTTTCTTTTTCTTCTTCTCCTCCTCCTTCTCCTCTTCCTCTTCCTCTTCCTCTTCCTCTTCCTCTTCCTCCTCCTCCTCTACCACCACCACCTTCATCCCCCTCCTCCCCCCCCTCAATCCGTCCTCTATCCCCCTCCTCCTCCCCCCCCTCAATCCTCCCTCTACCCTCCTCCTCCTCCTCCTCCTCCACCACCACTACCCCCCCCTCGTCCTCCACCCGACCTGCTTTACAGCCTGGTCTTCGGCCTGTAAAGCCTGCTCAGCCAGACCTCCGCGGCTGCCTAATTGGAAGAGGAAAAGCCTGTACAAGTCGTCTCAGGAATCCTCTTCGTTTCAATATTGGCGGCGAGGGAGGAAGGGGGAAAAGGGGGGGGGAGGAAGGAAGGGAGAGGAAGGAGGGAGGAAGGGGAAAGGGGGGGGGAGGAAGGAAGAGGAAGGAGGGAGGAAGGGGGAAAGGGGGGAAGGGGGGAGAGAGGAAGGAAGAGGAAGGAGGGAGGAAGGGGGAAAAGGGAGAGGAAGGAAGGATGAAGAGGAAAAAGGAAGGGAGATGAAGGAGGAAGGGGAAAAAGGGGTGAATGGGGGATAAGGAAGGGAGAGGAAGGAGGGAAGGATGGAGGAAGGAGAAGAGAAAAAGAGAGGGAGAGGAAGAGGGGAGGGAGAGATGGAATGATGCTGGAAAAAAAACAAAACAAGGAGGGAGAGAACGAAAGAAGAAAGGAAGGAAGGAAAAAACGAGGGAAAGAGAGTAAAGGGAGGAGAAATAAATAAATAAAAGCACAACCTCCGCCTAAAGAAAGCGTTGTCATGTAAGAACACTTTGCCCTGGACCTCGTAGGTAGAGGGGGGGGGGCAAGGAAGAGGCTGGTGAAGAAAAAAGGAATAAAAAGAGGAAAGGAGAAGAGGAAACGGATAGAGTGGAGGAGAGGGAGAGTTTTTTGGGGGTGGAGGAAAATGGAGGAGCTGAAGAATGTGGAATAAAGATGGGAATGGAGGAGATGGAGTGGATGGGGGAAAGTAAAGAAGGAAAATGAAGCTAAGGGAGTAAAGAGAGGAAGGGGGGGGGGTAGAAAGGAAAGTGAGGATGAAGGTAAAAATAAAGAAAAAAAATCGAATGAAGGAGGTGAAAGGAGACAAAAAGATGAGATGGAGGAAGAGGAGAGAGGGAGAGAGAACGAGAGAGATAGAGGAACAAAGAAAGAGCAAGACAAGCATAGTGAACGAAAAACAAAGAAAAAGAGAAAGAGAAAAGAGAAAGAGAAAGAGAGAAAGAGAAAGAAAGAAAGAAAAGAAAGAGAAAGTGAAAGAGAAAGAGAGAGAGAGAGAGAGAGAGAGAGAGAGAGAGAGAGAGAGAGAGAGAGAGAGAGAGAGAGCGAGAAACAGAAAAAAGGAGAGAGAGAGAGAAGGGAAGTACGAGGAGGGACGGCCTAGGGCGCACGAGAGGGAAACCAAAACAGGAATTCGTCCGTCGAGAAATCATGATATGCAAATTCTCGTTGTCGTTCTCGTCCGATTCTTTATCATGAAAAAAGGGGAACGTCGGAGGCTTCTGGCCCTCGCCCAAAAAAGGGGGGAGGAGGGGGAGGGGTAGGGTGGGGGGTGGAGGAGGAGGAGGAGGAGGAGGAGGAGGAGGAGGAGGAGGAGGAGGAGGAGGAGGAGGAGGAGGAGGAGGAGCAGGAGAGGGAGGAGGAGGAGGGGGAGGAGGAGGAGGAGCAGGAGGGGAGGAGAGGAGGAGGAGGAGGAGGAGGAAGAGGAGGAAGAGGAGGAGGAAGAGGAGGAGGAGGAGGAGGAGGAGGAGGAGGAGGAGGAGGAGGAGGAGGAGGAGGAGGAGGAGGAGGAGGAGGAGGAGAAGGAGGAGGAGAAGGGGAGGAGGAAGAGGAAGAATATGCGGAGGGATAAGATGTATAATAAACAAGAGAGAGAGAGAGATAGGGGAGGCGGGAAAGAGGGGGGGAGGTGAAGGGGGAAGGAAGATGAGGGGAAGAGACAGGGAGAAGAGGAGACCGGAGGAGAGAAGAGGGAGGAAGAGGAAGAGAGAGAGGAAAGAGAGAGAAGAATAAAGAGTGGAGAAGAGAGGAGACAAGAAGAGAAATAAGAATGGAGGCAGAAGGAGAAAGCGACAGCGAAAAGAAACGATAGAAATAATAAAGAGAGCTTTTAGCAACAGCAACATTTTTGCACAACCAAAGTCGCACAAGTTGTCAGCTTCACTTCAGCCGTTCCTCCTTCCCCCTCCCTCCTCCCTCCCCCTCCCCATCACCCCATACTTTTCGCACAATCCGGCGAAACATGATCCGTCCATAACCCAGCCCCCTCCCCTCTCCCCAACCTGAGATTACCCCCAACCCCCTCCTCCTAAACCCCCAGCCCCCACCCACTTCTTACTCTTACCCCCCTACTCTACCTCCTCCTCCTCCCCCTTCCTTAAGATCTCCCCCTCCACGCAACCCACCCTTCCCCCCTACCTGAGCTCCCCTCCCTATACCCCCACCCTTCCTCCCCCCTTCATAACGACCCCACCCCTCCCTCACACCAGCACTCCCCCTCCCCTTCCCTTAAACATCCACCCGCCTCCCCACGCCCTCCCCCCATTCAACCCCTCTCCCTCACGCCCCCCTCCCCCTCCCTTACCCCCCCCCCTCGCCACCCGAAGGAGGCCGCGACCTTGCCTGCCTGACCTTGACGCGGAGGGATGGCCAGACGGCAATACAAATTCCAAAAAACTCTTTTTTAATTGGTCGTTATTTCGTGTTGCGTGTGCGTGTCTGTGTGCACCTGTGTGCGTGCGAAGGTTTGGGGTTGGGGCTATAGAAAAGGGGGTGTTGGAGGGCAAGGAGGGGGAGGGAGCTCAGGGCTAGACGGGGCAGGGGGGAGGAAGGCCCGTCCTCGTATGGCCGCAAGATGGCGACCTCGACCTTAGCGGACGCCGTGGGAAACATTAGCTGATCATTCCGCTAATGAGACGCCGCTTACCACTGCAGTCTGGAAAACTGCGTTTTTATGACAAACTATGCATACATACGTACGTACATACACACACACACACACACACACACACACACACACACACACACACACACACACACACACACACACACACACACACACACAATATATATATATATATATATATATATATATATATATATTATATATATATATACACATCTATATACACGTGCGCGCGCGCGTGGTGTGTGTGTGTGTGTGTGTGTGTGTGTGTGTGTGTGTGTGTGTGTGTGTGTGTGTGTGTGTGTGTGTGTGTGTGTGTGTGTGTGTATGTGTGTATGTGTGTATGTGTGTGTGTGTGTGTGTGTGTGTGTGTGTGTGTGTGTGTACATGTGCGGGTGCGTGTTCATGTGCGTGTTCGCGCGCGTGTGTGTGCACTCAAACGGAAAACAGGAAGAGGAATGTCAGACCACCAATCAAAAATAACTAAAATAGCAAGCCTTGAGAATCAGGAAAAGTGCCGCATGTCCAAGATTTATTTCCCCCAAAGTACGCTCCTTCCCCCCGGCAAGGCGAAGGAAGGGGGGGGGGGCGCTACTTTCCGAACCCCTGCCTCCCTTTCCCTGACGTGATTAGGTTAGCTCAGCACCGGAAGGGGCTAATTAATGTCGGCAGGGACAGGGAGCAAGGGGGAGGGGGCGGAGAGGTACAGGTAGGGGAATATATATATTTATATATATATATATTACATATATATTATATATATATTATATATACATTATATATATATATATTATATATTATATATATATGATAGATATAGATAGAGAGATATAGATAAATAGATATAGATAAAGAGATATAGATAAAGAGATATAGACAAAGAGAAAGACAGAGAGAGAGAGAGAGAGAGAGAGAGAGAGAGAGAGAGAGAGAGAGAGAGAGAGAGAGAGAGAGAGAGAGAGAGAGAGAGAGAGAGAGAGAGAGAGAGAGAGAGAGAAGAGCCGGAGAGCAGAATAACTCTCGGGCAGACGTAAAGGGTGGGTGAGACAATTGTAATATTATCACTGAACATTTTCATTATCATCATCGTTCTTGTCACAATGCCTTCGTAACTACGTGCCACATAAAAAGGGGGTTTGTCTGTCTGTCTGTCTGTCTGTCTGTCTGTCTGTCTGTCTGTCTGTCTGTCTGTCTGTCTGTCTGTCTGTCTGTCTGTCTGTCTGTCCGTCCGTGTCTCACTCTTTTTCCCTCTCACTCTCTCTATTTCTTTTTCCCTCTCCCTCTAGCTTTAAAAACCAATCACTCAATCTGATTCCCCAATCTCCCATCCTCTTCACCCCCCCCTTCCCCCTTCCTCCTTCCATCAAAGCCCAGAAATTATATAGAATATATCAAAGGGACTTCCTCACGCTAATCACACTCTCTATCAATAACAAATAAACAACAAAAAATATAAAAAAATAAACAAAGACAATAACGATAAAAAAAGACAGGTAAAACGACCCGGCGAAGATCAAACATAAATCTGACATAAAAAAAAAAGAAAAAAAAAATACGGGACCTGTCACACAGGCTCCGTCCGGCCTGAGGATCGGCCGCGAACTGTCCCCCAATTTGTTTACGGCGTCGATGTGTCTGTCAGCTCTTATCCGTCAGCGCCACCCACGGCTCTTCAATCCGGCACGCTCCTCGGGGGGGAACGGGATACGGATGGTGGAATGGAAGAAGGGGAAGGAGGAAGAGGGAAGGAGGGAAAGAAGGAAGGACGGGAATGGGATAGGGAAGGAGGGAAAGAAGGAAGGAGGGGAATGGGATAGGGAAGGAAGGAGGGATGGAAAAGGAGGGTAGGGAATAGGGAAGGAGGGAGGGAGTGGCTTGTTCGTAAGATGGAAGGTCCTCGGAAGGGAGGATGAAAAGAGGGAAGGGAGGTGGGGGGGGGGGAGAACTTGCTCAGTAGAGGGAAGAAGGGAAGGAAGGAAAAAGACTTGCTCGTATGAAGGGAGGAAGGGGAGAGGGAGGGGGAGAAGAAGAGGAAGAGGGAGAAGTTACTTGGTTACTTGGCGTAAGTTCAAACAAGAGCCCTATTAGTGGCTCATACTAGGGCCATCCTGGGAAGGGTGAGAGGGAGAGAGGGAGAGAGAAAATAAGAAAGAAAGAATAGCAAATAACCAGCAGAACTAAGATAAAAAAAATAATAACAAATAAAATGAAAATAAATAAACTCGGAGACGGCGACGGAGAAAAAAAATCGAGAGAGAGAAAAAAGGAGAAAAAAAAGAGAGCGTGGTGATGACTCCTTGGCCGGCGGGGGAGGTGTTTAATGGCCGCCGATGACGGGGATCGATAAACTTTAATGATTGAGCCCTTTATAGACGCCGGGGGGGAGGGGGGGGG
>NC_051392.1:52492514-52495014 GCF_015228065.2 Penaeus monodon
TTTTTTTTTTTTGCTCGGTCTTTTTCCCCCCCCCTTTTTTCCTTCTCTTTCTCTCTCCCCCCCCCCCCCTTTTTCTCCTCTCTCTCTCTCTCTCTCCTCTTTCTTCTCTCTTCTCTCTTCTTTTTTCTTTTCTCTTTTCTCTTTCCCTCCCTCCCTCTCTCTCTCCCTCCCTCTCTCCCACCCTTCAACCGCCCCTCCCCCTAACCTCGCTCGCAAACTTACACGAGAAAACAATAAAACACAACGAAGAAAGATCACCGTACTAACGTTCTCTCTTCTCGGCGTCTTGAGAAAATTACGAGGTCACATATCAAGACGTCTAACTCCCCCCTCTCCCCCTCCCCCCTTCCCTTCCCTCTCCCCGACGCTTACCTCACCCCTCTCCCCTCTCCCCCAAAGTCTGCCTCACCCCTTCCCTCTCTTCCCCTTCCGACGTCTGCTTCCCTTCTACCCCCCCCCCTCTCTCTCTCCTATCCCCCCCATTCCTTCCTCATCTCCCTTCCCTACTTCCCTAGCTTCTTCCCCGCCCCTTCCCTTATTCCTCTCTCGTTCCTTTCCCCCACTCCTCCCTCACCTCCCACCCTCTTCTCCCTCACCCTTCTCCCCCAATCCAATCTTACATCTTCCTCCCTCGTCCCTCACACCCCTCTTCCCCTACTTCTTAACCCCTCCTTCCCCACCATCACCAGTACCGTAACCCGGTAAAACGCGCAAATATAGGTCTGGGTGTTACGTGTGTGTGTGTGTGTGTGTGTGTGTGTGTGTGTGTGTTTGTGTGGGGTTTGGGTTGTGTGGTTGGTGTGTGGTGTGTATGTGTTTTATGGTGTTTGGTGTGTGTGGTGTGTGTGTTTTGTGTGGGTGTGTGTTGTGGGGGTTGTGGTGTGGTTTGTGTGTGTGTGCGGGGTGGTGCGTGCGGTTTGGGGGGCGTGCGTGCGTGCGTCTGGTGTGTGGTGTGGTGTGTGTTTTGTGTTTTGGTGTTGTGGGTGGGGTTGTGTGTGTTGTGTGGTGGGGGTGGGTGTTGTGTGTGTTGGTGGGGGGGTGTGTGTGTGTGTGTGTGTGTGGGGTCCGCCCCTTGTAAAAAACCAAAAAAAACCAAGAAGGGGGAAAAGAGGAAGAAGAGAGAGGAGGGGAGAGAGAGGAGAGAGAGGAGAGAGAGAGAGAGAGGATGGGGAAGGGAGAGAAAGGAGAGAGAGGAGAGGAGAGAGAGAGAGAGGGAGGGAGAGAGAGAAACTCAAACTCCACAAGTGTTATAATCAAAGCTTCCCCAGGTGTGCGCCAGTATATGAAAGTATTTATATACATTCAAAGAGCCCAGCGAAGTGAACGTAAATTTGCACATAATTTTACCCCAGTTTTTTTGTTTTTCTCCCTTCTTCCTCTCTCTCCTCTCTTTTCCTTCTCTCTCTCTCTCTCTCTCCTCTCTTCTTCCTTCTCCTCTTTTCCCCTTCTCTCCTCCTCCTTCTCTCCCTCTCTTCCTTCTCCCCCTTTCCCCCCTCCCTTTCCTTTCTCCTTCTCTTTTCCTCTATTCTTCTCTTCTCATTCTATCTCTCTCTCCTTTCTCTCTCTCTCCCCTTTCTCTTCTTTTCCCCTTCTCTCCCTCCCCTCTTCTCTTCCTTCTCTTCTTTTTTCTCTTTTCTTCTCTTACTGCTTTCTTTTTTCTCTTCTCTTCTTTTTTCTCTTTCTTCTCTTCTTTCTCCTCTCCTCTCCTCTCCTCTCCTTCTTTTTTCTTCTCCCTCCTCCTCGTCTCCTTTCTCTCTTAATCTCCCTCCCCCTCTCCCACTCCTCCCCCACCCCTCTCCCCATCCCTTCCCCCTCTCCTCTTCTCCCTTTCTCTCTCTCTCACGTCTCCTCTCCATTTTACGTCCAAGCAAATGACGTCCATCTCGACAAGCCACAGCTAACGACTTGTTGCCTCTTAATTGCAACTACAGCCCTGTAATTAAATCATTTGTGGTGGGATTGTAAGCAAAGCATAATAATAATCCCTTGGTCTAGATACGTGGTTAGAATGTCTATTATTTAAAAGTGTGTGTGTGTGTGTGTGTGTTGTGTGTTTGTGTGTGTGGTGTGTGTTTGTGTGTGTGGGTGTGTGTGTGTGTGTGGGGGTGTGTGTGAAAGAAAAAGAGGAAAAGAGAGGAAAGAGGAGAGAGGAAAAGGGGAGAGAGGGAGGAAAGGGAGAAGGGGAGAGAGAGAGAGAGGGGGAGAGAGAGAGAGGAGAGAGAAAGAGAGAGAGAGGAGAGAGAAAAGGGAAAAAGGAAAGGAAAGAGAAAGAAAAGAGAAAGAGAAAAAGAAAGGAGAGAGAGAGGAGGAGAGAGAGAGAGAAGGAGAAGAGAGAGAGAGAGAGAGAGAGAGAGAGAGAGAGAGAGAGAAGAAAAGACAATGAGAACCACTAAAATAAAACAAAGTAGACGGAGTAAAGAGAGATATAAATAAAAAAAACAAAATGAAACAAAACGAAACGAAAATAACAACGAAGACGAAGAGCAAAAAGATGCGTAAT